>NC_141036.1:2767500-3000000 GCF_052040795.2 Danio rerio | reverse complement strand
TAGTCCATTCATTCCTTTTCTTTTCGGCTTAGTCTCTTATGTTGAATGCAAACGAAGATGATTTAAAGAATGCTGAAAACCGTTGTAGGAAAAAAAATACCGTTAAAGTCAATGGTTACAGGTCTTCGGCTTGTATTTTCTTATGTGTTTAAGAGAAGATAGAAACTAATAAAGGTTTGAAACAAGTAAAGGGTGTGGTAAAAATGATAGAATTGTCATGTTAAGGTGATCTATCCCTTTAATTAAATTTAATTCAATCTAATTCAAATCAGCAGTTTATTAAGGCAAAAATCAGTTAATGGTTTGCTGATAGCGAGAATCGTACCTCAAAATAAACTGTGACGAACATGGGTTAGTAACATTGTCCTCTGTTTGTTTCAGATGTCATCTTATCACAACATTACTACCCATACTTCAGGAGGCTGATGTTTGACGTGAGCTCCATGGAGAAGAACGCCTCAAACTTGGTGAAGGCGGAGCTCAGGATTTTCAGGCTGCAAAACCCAAAGGCCCGCGTTTCTGAGCAGCGCATCGAGCTTTACCAGGTAAATCCAAAGTCCCTTTTAAGGAAAGTCTGTTCACTTGCCTGCCATATTTGCAAAGCCCAGTTAATCCAGAACCAAAGACTTATCTAAGAGAATCTTAAAAGGTTTGTGTGTGTAGTGATTGGCCTGGGTATGTGTAGGGGTGGGACAACCACATAACTCATTATGATTGGCATGCGTGTGTTTAGGGGTGGGGCAAACACATAACTGAAGATGATTGGCATGTGTGTGTTTAGGGGTGGGGCAACCACATAACTGATGATGATTGGCATGTGTGTGTAGGGGTGGGACAACAACATACTTATGATGATTGGCCTGGGTGTGTGTAGGGGTCGGACAACCACGTAACTGATTATGATTGGCCTGTGTGTGTTTAGGGGTGGGGCAACCACATAACTGATGATGATTGGCTTGTGTGTGTTTAGGGGTGGGACAACCACATAACTGATGATGACTGGCATGTGTGTGTTTTGGGGTGGGGCAACCACATAAACTGATGATGATTGGCCTATGTGTGTGTGTGTGTGTGTGTAAGGATGGGACAACAACAAACGTATGATGGTTGGCCTGGGTGTGTGTAGGGGTCGGACAACCACATAACTGATTATGATTGGCCTGTGTGTGTTTAGGGGTGGGGCAACCACATAACTGATGATGATTGGCATTTGTGTGTTTAAGGGTGGGGCAGCCACATAACTGATGATGATTGGTATGTGTGTGTAGGGGTGGGACAACAAAAACTTATGATGATTGGCCTGGGTGTATGTAGGGGTCGGACAACCACGTAACTGATTATGATTGGCATGTGTGTGTTTAGGGGTGGGGCAACCACATAACTGATGATGATTGGCATGTGTGTGTCTAGGGGTGGGGCAACCACATAACTGATTATGATTGGCCTGTGTGTGTTTAGGGGTGGGACAACCACATAACTGATGATGATTGGCATGTGTGTGTTTAGGGATGGGGCAACCACATAACTGATGATGATTGGCATGTGTGTGTTTAGGGATGGGGCAACCACATAAGCTGATGATGATTGGCATGTGCGTGTTTAGGGGTGGGGCAACCACATAACTGATGATGATTGACCTATGTGTGTGTGTGTGTGTGTGTGTAGGGATGGGACAAAAACAAACGTATGATGATTAGCCTGGGTGTGTGTGGGGGTCGGACAACCACATAACTGATTATGATTGGCATGTGTGTGTTTAGGGGTAGGACAACCACATAAGTGATGACAATTGGCCTGTATGTGTAGGGATGGGACAATCACATAACTGATAGTGATTGGCTAATAAACCAGGTGGCAGAGTGTGATGACAACAATTTACTTTCATTATACCAAGATTAAAGCATGAATGAAGATTAGAATGTTTGTTAAAAGAAACTTGCTGCAATACACAGTATCTCATGTCATCTGTGAATTAGTGTTTCAATTTAATTTAATGTGCATTTTATAGTTGCTTTTCCTGGTAATTCGTTACTTAATTCAGTTACTATTTGTGAGATGTTACTAGTAACTACTTTCTGATGTGACGTGCCCAACACTGACACCAAGCGAGGGAAGTAAACAGTGATGTAAAGCAGCAGTGTGAAAGCGCCCACACATGTACTTTCTAACCTCTCTTCTCCTCGTATGTTCGTTTATTTATCTTAAGGGTGCTGTAGGGCTCCGGCCCATCGATCAGCGGGGTTTTATGTGTGTGTGGAGAGAAGTGAGTGTGGAATGCAGTTTGGTGATTTAGAGTTCGGAGGGTCTCGAGGGCTGAATAAAATCCCAGCGCTGTCGAGGTCTGCGCTCCCCGCCTCCCACCTGCCTCTCCATTTAACCTCGCTCCCCTCCTCTGTGTTCATGTGTCAGGTCCGTCATGACAGGTGCAGTAAACACTGTCCCGCTAACACTCACATGCTGAATGTGTTAGGGAGGTTTTAAAATGAAGGGAGAGCTTGATCCGGCTCCATTTTTATTACTCATGTTAATGATCCTGCTGGCTCTGGGCAGGTTCGTACGGTTATTATAATTAAAGTCAACTTCAGTAGTGATGATATAGTGCAATAGAAGTCAGTTTATCAGTGTATTACATTGGATAATCTAAAGGCGTGATTCACAAACTGTGAATCTAATCGCCACAATTATAAAAAAAGCAGTTGCTGTTTTGTACATTGAATTTAATGAGCATTATGTCAATTTAACTTACATAAACATAGTTTAAATATGTCTTAAAAATGTTACCATGACCTCATGATAACTTTGAGTCCAGTCTGAATGAACAAAATAGTGCCGGTTGTATAAGAACGGTGAAACAACTCATAGATGGATGGATGGATGGATGGATGGATAAATAGATAGATAGATAGATAGATAGATAGATAGATAGATAGATAGATAGATAGATAGATAGATAGATAGATAGATAGATAGATAGATAGATAGATAGATAGATAGAAAATAAAATTATATAGTCAAGCTCAAAATTATTCATGCCCCAGAGTTATGAATAATTTTAAGCATGACTGTTTATGTACACTCACCGGCCACTTTATTAGGTACACCTTACTAGTACCGGGTTGGAGCCCCTTTTGCCTTCAGAACTGCTTTAATCCTTCATGGCAGAGATTCAACTAGGTACTGGAAAAATTCCTGAGAGATTTTGCTCCTTATTGTCATGATAACAACACGCAGTTGCTGCAGATTTGTTGGCTGCACATCCATGATGCCAATCTCCCATTTCACCACGTCCCAAAGCTGCTCTATTGGATTTAGATCTGGTGACTGTGGAGTGTGGTCTTCTGCTGCTGTAGCCCATCCGCCTCAAGCTCGGTTGTATCGAGTGCTTATTTGAGTTACTGTTGCCTTTTCTATCAGCCGGAACCAGTCTGGCCATTCTCCTCTGACCTCTGGCATCAACAAGGCATTTGCACTCACAGAACTGCCACTCACTGGATATTTCCTCTTTTTCTGATCATTCTCTGCAAACCCTAGAGATGGTTGTGCATGAAAATCCCAGTAGATCAGCAGTTTCTGAAATACTCAGACCAGCCCAACTGGCACCATCAACCATGTCACGTTCAAAGTCACTTGAATCCACTTTCTTCCCCATTCTGATGCTCGGTTTGAACTGCCGCAGATCGTCTTGACCATGTCTACGTGCCTAAATGCACTGAGTTGCTGCCATGTGATTGGCTGGATAGAAAGTTGCATCAATGAGAATTTGGACAGCTGTACCTAATAAAGTGGCCGGTGAGTTTATATCCCAATTACATATATGACATGCACATTGATGTTTTAATTACAGTTTTTTTACTTCATTTGTGATACCCAAACATGAACATGTATGTCATATATGTAATTGGCACCATATATTGGATTTTATATGGGAGTACCTCAACTCTCCTGTTAAACCAATGGACCCTTTTCACAAGACTGTTATGATACATATAACGATCACCAGCATCTTAATTCCTTGAAAGGTTTGAATATCTTGATTATTAAAAAAAAACATATGAACATTTATATGTATTTATGTATGTATTATATCATATTTGTTATTACAAAAACAATTTGCAGCTTATGCGAGGTGTTTGTAATACAGCGTCTATGGGAGCAGGACAGTAAATCTGCCATTATTCGCTCTTCTGGCTGCTGTTATCATTCTCACACTATTTGTTTCCTTCTTCTGAAAGTCTTGATAACACCATCATGGAGTGTTTCTTTCATTATTTCAGCAAATAGGATTGTAAATAAATGGTTTGTTGTTCTCTCCCATTCACTGCGCTCTGAGTTTACCAACTATGACAACTTCTGGGAAATCCAGAAATGTGAAAAGGGTTCCTTACAGCTTTATTCCCACCCAGCTTGAGATGTATCTCCATGTCAACAGTTGCGTAACTTGATTCCAAACCAGCCTAGTTTGTGCACATCAGACCCCTGCAGCTCCAGTTAAAATATCCCTCAATTAGTATCTCCATTCTGGCCTCCGTCTGAGCCTCTCCATCCCACGTTCACCTCCACGGCCCGATGGAAGGAAGCTGAGCCGCTGCAGTGTTTTAGGCATTAGGAGCTGCGGCGTCCAATATAAACACGCAGCCACGGAGGACAGAGGAATAACAGTGCACCCTGTCCAGCATCTGTTTCCGCCACCGCAGCCTCTCCAAGCATTTCCCAGACCTGGCTAATCAATCAGGGAGCTTCCAGCGGGAGGAAGGGATCCGCTGTTTTGAGCCCTGGCATATGAACGCAACATAGGCTTATTGTGGATATGTACCCAGGTCTACGTATCTGGAGACTGCAAAATATGTACCCAGAGGTACACTTAAATTCAAAATTATTTGTTCTCCTTTCTCAAAATTTTCCCAAATGATGTTTAGCAGAGCAAGGAGTTTTTCACAGTATTTCCAGTATAATGTTTGTTCTTCTGGAGAAATGTTTAATTTCGGATAGAATAAAAGCAGCTTCCTAGGATTTTTAATATCATTTTAATGTCAATATTATTATCCGCCTTGAGTAATAATTGTTTTCGATTTGTCTACAGAACAAACCACTGTTATACACTACCTGACAAGTCTTGTCGCCTATTCAAGTTTTAGGAACACAAATTATTTGACTTCTAGTTGATCATTTGGTGTCAGAAGTGGCTTATATGAAAGGCAAAGGCCTCTAGATCAGTGGTTCTCAAACTGTGGTACGGGTACCACTAGATGTACGCAGGCTTCCTTCTATTGGTACGTGGAAAAATCGTTGAATAATTAAAGTAAAAAAAACGAACACACTTTTAACGCATACGATAACACAGATGTGATCAGTAAATTAATTTTAATAGGCTAAACCTTTTGTTTTACATTTTTAAATGTTTGTTATGTATTCTATTACTTAAAGCGAATTTCCTCCCCACACTGTAACGGTTGTTGGGGGTGTATCCCGTATCTTTATATCCCAATGTTGACAGCTGTAGTTTAATCACTTTTCTGACACACAAAGCCTACTCTAATGCGCAGTAAGACGATACAATTTCTAATTTAAGTATGTAAATATAAATCATATATTTAAAATGAAAAATAAGTTAATGTTTAGATTGCAAAGATATACAAATAAGTCATATATATATATATATATATATATATATATATATATATATATATATATATATATATATATATATATATATATATATAAATATATATATATACATATAAATAAATATATATGTATGTATGTATATATATATATATATATATATATATATATATATATATATATATATATATATATATGTATATATGTGTGTGTGTGTGTGTGTGTATATATATATATATATATATATATATGTAAAACTGCAAGCAGATGTAGCTCTGGGTACATATTTCGCAGTTCCCAGAAATGTAGACCTGGGTACATATTCGTAATGAGCCTGGGTTGCATCAACGTTTGCTGATGTGTCTTTATGTGTCTTCAGGTTTTAGGGCATAAAGACCTGACGTCACCTACACAGCGATACATCAACAGCAAAGTGGTTCGCACCCGGACGGAGGGAGAATGGCTGTCGTTTGACGTGACGGAGGCTGTCAGCGAGTGGCTGCTACACAGAGGTAAACACTCTTAGGGCCCTATCATAAAACCCGGCGCAGTGTGGCGCAAGGCGTGATGCAATAGTCTTTTGGTAGTTTCAGCTTGGCGCAAGAGTGGTTTTGAGGCGTTGCGCTACGCTGTTTAAATAGCAAATGCATTAGCGCTCGTATGTGCGTCCATAGGCGTTCTGTTCTAAAAAGGAAGGCGTTCTGAGGCGGACCACTGGCGCGTCGCTATTTTGAGAAACTATAATAGATTTTTCACTAGACCAAAACAAACCCGGTCTAAACTCCAGCGCAGAGTTGCGCCTCGCTTACACACTGCTTAATACACACAAGAGAGCAATAGGCAAATATCTTTACATATGAAAAAAAATTAATATTAAGGATATATATAGGATATAATAAGAATAGATATAGGATATAAATATAAAGGATTAAAATATTACAAAACATATTATTTTCTAGCCTACATAAATATGAAAAATCACTGCTTTTATGTCTTCTTCATCTCGGGAGGCTTTTTCAGTTCATTCAAAACAATTTGCTTTTGTATAATGTTATTATTATTAGCAGTATTATTTATTATATCCATATTTATATTTGTTTTATTAAAAACAAGCTTAGATTTGCCCACCTGTCAGGTTTTAGACCATATGGGGCACAGCATGTGTTTTATGATATAACTCAGGTTTTTGGCTCATTTTGTCATTATTGTTCATTTATTCGTTTGCTGGAAATTAGAACTGAATTTAGAAATAGTTTTGAAACGAATATTTGCTCTTAACACACAAAAGTATTTATTTATAGACTAATTGATGTCTGTGCGTAAAGGTTTCCCTATCCAAGAGCGAAAGTGAAAGTAGATCCATTATCTCTCATTCTCACGCAGTAGATGCTCTGTTTAACTGTTTTCTGTTAACTGTTTGCTTGTGAAATGCTCATTTTTTCCACTTAGACTTACTTTGCGTCCTGTAAATAGCGAATGCGCTCTTGGCGCGACGCAGCTGACTCTTAAAGGGAATGGGAGATGAGACTCTAATTGGTTTATTCTTAAAACACACCTATAACTCATTAAGAGAATAAACTCAACCCTTTTAGACCATGTGCCGAAGCGCAAGGCAGACTTCCCGTCCTTAAATTAGCAAAAACGCGTCCTGACATGCCCTGAAAGCATTTGCGCCCTGCGCTTTGCGCATGGACCGTCAAAATAGAGCCCGCATATATAGTGGGATTGAGGTAAAGTTAGTTTTATATCAGAGCATTGTCTAAATCGTATTGGTTACCATGTAAAGTTATTTATTTAGTGATACTGATACTTATTTAGTGAAACACTCAAATTAAAGCTGACAGTCTTCACTTCATTTCAAATCCGTTGTCTTGGTGTATAGAGTCAAAAATGTCAGAATTGTGTTGATGTCCCGATATTTATGGAGCTAATTGTGTATACTATAGATCATGTAAAACAGGAACTTAAAAGGAACTCATGTCAACATCTTAATACGGATTACTGTCTTATTCAGATTACGGTAAATCATTTGACTCCTGTTGTCCATGTAGTCAGTGATGCCTACTCGCATCAATTTAAGTGTACCGTTGTTGGCTTGGACGAGAATCGCAGGAGATCGTCATCATGCATCACAGATGAGCTTATAAGAGCTGGAGCGCAGCAGTTCTCCATCAAGATACGAGATGAATCTGTGACGCTCGGCGACTCCTGAGGGATCATGGGAGTGATCTCAGATCTCTCGCTCCAGAGATGAGCTCATTTATCTGCTGTAGATTATCTGACCTTGCCGTGCATGAGCTGTTTTTTTCTTATGTTTTTCGCTGTCTTTCTCTCCCACCAGACAGAAACAAAGGATTCAAGATCAGCCTGCACTGTCCCTGCTGCACATTTGTGCCGTCAAATAATTACATCATCCCCAACAAGAGCGAGGAGCTGGAGACGCGCTTTGCAGGTGGCTTTGGGTGGGGGTTCGAGTCAGTTTATATGTGTGTGTGTGTGTGAGTGTGCGTTAGAGAAAAGGAGAAGAGAAATGCATGTTTTTGTTGCTTCACAGAGTCAGATTTGATTTATAGATACGTTTTGGGTTCATTCCGAAAGGATTGATACTGATTAAGGCCCAATCAAATCAACTCCACAAAAGGTAAACAAGAGGTTGCTGGAAAAGTCCAAAGACGGGACACGGCTATGCATTCCAGATGACGTCTGTTTGTCACACTTTACAATAATATTAAAGTCATCAAAACATTGAAATGATGCACTGAGGTGTGGAAATTATGTGGTGAGCAGAAAATGCGCAACAAATGAAAACTAGCTTGTATTTGAACTTCAGCAAAGCCTCCACCCTTTAGATTCAATCAGGGTCTGCTTTTGAAAGAATGCGTAAATAGTCTTTATGTTTGCTGGACACGTTGAGTCGACTATTTGATGAATGAATGTGTTATATTAATTAATTAGTTTTATTAAACCAAAACATTAAAGGGTCACGACACACCAAAACACATGTTTTGAGCTGTTGACAGTTGTATATGTGTCCCACACTGCTAAAAACACTATTAGGACACCTATATTTCACTAAAAAGTGTAAATTGGTTGTTTTTGCGTTATTTCAAGCAAATTCGTACGTCCGGTTTGAAACGATTTTTGAAGCTGCGTCACGGTCGTGAGATAATAGCGTGTATTCCAGCATGCAGACTGGACGTCTGTGCCAGAGTGAGTCTTATTACGTCTTACAGTGTGCTGCATTAATGCGTGAGTAAGGCTTGGTTCAAACCAATCAGTGCGCTCTATTGTGCAACTTCATTAATATTCATTACTGTCACAGTGTTTAGACGGCAAAGACGCCACGTTGTGTTGGCAAAACAAGCGTGAAGTGTTGCTTTTATAGTTTTATAGTTAAGTTTTGTTTTAATTTTCTCTCTGTGAGAGCGCAGTTGGCAACACGTGTGGATTAACAGTGTACGCGACGCTCGACAACAATAACTTACGTGTCTAAGGAGGAACATTGTTTACCTGAGAGCTGTTCTCATCTGCAAACGCTGAGATCCGGATTCGCTTGTAGTCTCCTCTTAATAAAGACGCGGCTCTAGTTGCTGGTGATTGTCCTGTCTCTGCAGATTTGGTAAGTGAGCGACCAGTGCTCTTTGTTTATTCAGTTCGTATTTTATTCGTATCAAACAAACTATTGCACCGAGTGTAAACAAGTTAGCACTAACAGTTACAATCAAACTATAACCTCGTGTTGGATTTTGTGACCGGAATAACACACGCGGCTTTCTGACACTACCTGCCGTGTGCATCTAAGTTTCCGGGAAATGCTGAGTTTTTTTCTCTCATTCGCCGTGCGGTATCAAACATTGCATGAAAAATACACGCTTAGAGCAGATCCTCGAATCAAATATCACGTTTGTCGGGAGGGACATGAATGAATTCCCTGAATGAAAGAGCCAAACTGCAGTTAAAGTCCACTATTTAATAATTTGGCAAATAATTCGACTAGAGATGTCCATGTAAACACAGTCACATTGTCTGCTGTGGTTGTGTGTTTTGACTCTGAAATTCAGCGCGCCCAAATAGACACTCCCACACCATCCCTCTTTTCTTCCTCTGACACTCCCCCCTAAACAGAGCTGGACACGCCCACTTTTCTGACTTTTTCCAAAGTAGAGGTGTAAAAAAACACCCTGCTGAAACGAGGGGCTTTCATGGCCCTTTAAATGACGAGAGTTGATACTGATTTACGGTATATTTATACTTAAGTCAAGTGTAAGCGTATGGTCTGGCGCAGCCTTCCTGTGGTCACATAGCCCTCACCATACCATGGCTTACGCGCACCTCTCATAAAACGTAACTACAGATCGCAACAACGCAAAGCACAAGCTCTGTGATTGGTCGGCTTGGTATCTGTGTCGAGTGTGGGCGGGGCCGAGAGCCTGATTGGGCAAGTGTTTACAAGTCGTCACCTTAAAATTATAAGGTGCTATCTGACATTTTTGTCTAAATTGAGTTATTGAATGACAACTTATTTACATTATGGGATGTTTTTCATAAGTTGTTTACATTTTAAGACTTTTTCAAGAGTTCACACTTAGCTGATAATCAATAAAGCGTATTTGGCATGCTGTCCCGGGAGAGAGCCCTGAGCTCGTAATATCCTCGAGCCCGGGGCTCCCTCCCGTTAAAAGGGCGAGAGGGGAATTCGAGGTCAGGTAGGTCTCGAGAACTCCCCTGCTTGTCACCGTGAGAAGTGTAAACTAAGGTTAAATTGGATAATAATTTGTTTTAGTCGATTGGCTATGGTTTATGTTTTTGGACGGTGGAAGGAAACCAGGGAACCCGGGGGAAACCCACGCGAACACGGGGAGAACATGCAAACTCCACACAGAAACACTGACTGGCCAGAAAGGTTGGACCGGCAGTGTTCTTGCTGTGAGGCAACAGTGCTAGCCACTGGGCCACCGTGTCGCCTGATCAGAAAAAGGGGGAGGAGGAAGGGGTGGAAAGGGGGGAGCTTCAAGACGAAGATAACTGGAGTGAAAAACTCTTATTTATGATGCTTCCGTAATCATCTAATAAGGCTGATTACGGAGCTAATAAGGAGCCAGCCGTGTTGATTATAAGCACGTGATCCTCTCGAAATTAGTTTATGAATAAACCGCACTTATTTAAAAAACAAATGTTACTTTGCTGTGGAATGCAAAAACTTTAAAGCCTAATATCTCAAAACTCCAAGGTGACCATGTGTTGAGTCTCGTAAAGTAGCTCTAGATGTTTTGCCTCATGACTAAAGTCTGCCGGTTCCCGCCTCAGAATGAGTGAGTTTTAGCTACCTGTACATTAAGGTAGCGTTAAGCATAAACAAAACACCATTGAAGAAACTCATTACAGAGGAACATAACATAACCTTCTGCCAGCTAGTGTTTCAGAAGTGTTATTGTAGAGCAAAACAAACAGCATGCATGAGTATAACTGCATGACTATGCGCAATGCAGGCACTGTGGGTCATGGCACTTCGTAATCGTTGATTACTAAAATAACATTATTTTTATTAAAAAGGTTTGCTGGACACGTTGATTTTTCTCTTTTAGCATATGATTTGAATAATAAATTAATTATTTAATTATATTAAACCAAAAGATTGGGCGGCGCAGTGGCGCAGTGGTTAGCACAATCGCCTCAGAGCAAGAAGGTACCTGGTTCGAGCCCCGGCTGGGTCAGTTGGCACGGGGTTTCTCCCAGTGTTGGTGTGGGTTTCCTCTGGGTGCTTTGGTTTCCCTCACAATCCAAATACATGCGGTAAATTGGCTGTTGTGTGTGAATGAGTGTGTATGAATGTTTCCCAGTGATATGTTGTGGCTGAAAGAGAGTCCGCTGCGCAAAACATATGCTGGATAAGTTGGCGGTTTATTCCGCTGTGGCGATCCCAGATTAATAAAGGGACTAAGCTGAAAAGAAAATGAATGAATGAATGAACCCAAAACATTACATGACAATAGAGTTGCTAATCATTTAAGGCGCTTTTACGGCTGAATAATACTGCTGCGTCAAGCTGTGTTTGATGTACAGTAGCAATGCTCTCTGTATGGTTTGCTGGTAAAAGATGGAGCCTAAAACAAAGTTTCTACCCATTCGCAGGTATAGACGACAGCTTTGTGAATGGAGGGGATCTGAAGATGTTTAAAAAGCGCCGCCACAGCGGTCAGTCTCCACATTTGCTGCTGATGCTGCTGCCATCATACCGTCTGGAGTCGCAGCATAAGAGCCACAGACAGAAGCGAGCCCTGGATACTGCTTTCTGCTCCAGGTACTTTTTTTTTGGTTGTAGGAGACACTTTTTAATTGTTTTATTTATTTATTTTTATTGTTTTATATATATATATACACATATACTATATAATTTTTTTCATTTTATTTTATTAAACCCATGAGAGGTACACAAATGACATGGAATCAAATACAAGGGAAACAAAGGAAAAACAAGTTGCAGAAAAAAAACAGCAGTCAGGTACAGCCATATATATATATATATATATATATATATATATATATATATATATATATATATATATATATATATATATATATATATATATATATATAAATATAAATAGACAGATTGAATAAAATAATAGAACAAAACCAATCAGTGATGGCGAATGACAAATAATATTAATGATAGTAATAATTACAGTTAAAAAGAAACTACTGCAACAACTACTACTACTACTACTACTACAACTACTACAACTACCAAAACTACTACTACTACTACTAAAACTACTACTAAAACTACTACTACTACAACAAATACTACTTGTACAACAACTACTACTACTACAACTACTACTTCAACTACTACTATCACTACTACAACAACTACAACAACAACAACAACAACTACTACTAATACTACTACTAAAACTACTACTACTACAACAAATATTACTTGTAAAACAACTAATACTACTACAACTACAACAACAACAACAAAAACAACAACTACTACTACAACAACAACAACCACTACATCTACTACTAAAACTACTACTACTACAACAAATACTACTCGTACAACAACAACTACTACTACTACAACTACTACTTCAACTACTACTATCACTACTATAACAACTACTACTACTAAAACTACTACTACTACAACAACAACAACAACTACTGTTACAACTACTACTACTACAAAAGCAACAACTACTACTACAACTACTACTTCAACTACTACTATCACTACTACAACAACTACAACAACAACAACAACAACAACTACTACTACTACTAATACTACTACTAAAACTACTACTACTACAACAACAACAACTACTGTTACAACTACTACTACTACAAAAGCAACAACTACTACTACAACTACTACTTCAACTACTACTATCACTACTACAACAACTACAACAACAACAACAACTACTACTACTAATACTACTACTAAAACTACTACTACTACAACAAATACTACTTGTAAAACAACTACTACAACTACAACAACAACAACAACAACAAAAACAACAACAACTACTACTACAACAACAACAACAACAACTACTACTACAACTACTACTAAAACTACTACTACTACAACAAATACTACTCGTACAACAACAACTACTACTACTACAACTACTACTTCAACTACTACTTCAACTACTACTATCACTACTATAACAACTACTACTACTAAAACTACTACTACTACAACAACAAAAACTACTGTTACAACTACTACTACTACAAAAGCAACAACTACTACTACAACTACTACTACTACTACTACAACATCAACTACTACTACAACTACTACTACTACTACAACAACAACAACTACTACTACAACAACAACAACTACTACTACTACTATAACTAATACTACAACTATAATAACTATTCCTACCACTACAAAAACAAAAACTACTACTTCTACTACAACAAAAACAACAACTACTACTTTTACAATTACTACCACTACAACTACTACTATTACTACCACTACCAAAACCACTACTACTAATACTACTACAACAACTATAACAATCACTACCACAACTACTACTACTACAATGGCTACTACAACTACTAATATTATTACAACAACTCCAACTACTAGAACCAGAATAATGCCCTTGGTATTAATACTACGACTACTAATAATGAGTAGGTAAAAGGAAAAGGACAGGTAGTTATTTTAACACAGTGCGCATCTGAAAAGCAACACCACTGCACTTCTGTGTTCTCTATAGATCCTCATCTGTCAGCAGTTAAAAACCGCCAGACTTCAGTCCAGCATTATGCAATCGGTGGGCCGCATATCAAAGAGGGGACCACCTATCAAAGCAGACTGAACTTAATCAATGAACTGGAAAACTTTTCACTGTTGGATTAAAGCTAAATGTGGCTGGATTGTCTTTTAACACAAATCATCTGTATTCTCTCTCGCTGCTGTCACGATCACGTTTGCGCTCGCATTATACCCAATGTGCTGTTAATTTTATACTTCCTGACGTTAAACTCCCATGGTAACATCCAGCATTAACAAGCTGAGAAACTATCAGACTTTTCTTTCCAAAATCGTAAAAAAAAAGAAGTGTTGTTTGGTGGTAAAGAACAATCTGATCTGATTAGTAGCGCTGGACGGAATTCAGCATCTTAAGACACTTGAAAGAGCAATTTTCTTTCCTGTGTTGACAAATTTGCTATTGGAATAGACGTTTTGGGTGGGACGTCTCAAAAGACTCATCTCTTTTTCTTGTACTGTGAGACACATCACAGCTGTGAACCGTAATTTCCTGTTTTCTGTCTTTTTTTTTTTTTTTTTTTAGATAGCATAAATAATACTCGGTACAACTACTGTTTTACGTTGCTGTGACGTTAATGAAATACAATAAATGGGAAATTTAACAAATAATATAAATAATTCTCGTTAGCTTCCGGCCACAACCATATCCGACCTAGCAACAACCAACTAGTGCCATTTCTCTAATCTGAAAATGAGCCCTGATATCCCTTTTTTATTTTTACTATCCATTCAGACCATCGGGTAACTGGATGGACGGGGCAACCATTACTGCATCCAAAATGGTGAAAAGCCTTGGAGTAACGATTGATGACCAACTAAACTTCTCTGACCACATCTCTAGAACTGCTCGATCGTGCAGATTCGCACTCTATAACATCAGAAAGATCCGACCCTTCTTATCTGAACATGCAGCTCAACTCCTTGTTCAAGCTCTTGTTCTCTCCAAACTGGATTACTGCAACTCTCTACTAGCTGGGCTTCCAGCTAACTCTATCAAGCCTCTTCAGCTGCTCCAGAATGCAGCAGCACGAGTGGTCTTCAATGAACCTAAACGAGCACATGTCACTCCGCTGCTACTCCGTTTGCACTGGCTGCCAGTTGCTGCTCGCATCAAATTCAAAGCTCTGATGTTTGCCTACAAAGTGACTTCTGGCTTTGCTCCTTCGTATCTGCTCTCGCTTCTGCAGATCTATGTGCCCTCCAGAAACTTGCGTTCTGTGAATGAACGTCGCCTCGTGGTTCCATCCCAAAGGGGGAAAAAAATCACTTTCGCGAACGCTCACGCTCAATCTGCCCAGTTGGTGGAATGAACTCCCTAACTGCATCAGAACAGCAGAGTCACTCGCTACTTTCAAGAAAGGACTAAAAACTCAACTATTTAGTCTCCACTACACTTCCTAATCTGTAATTGCCTCTCTGAATATCACACTAATTGTACAAAAAAAAAAAAAATACTAATACTACTAATACTTCCCTTCTTAGACTTTACAGACCTGAAACTTGCTTATAGCACTTATTCATTGTTGCTCTTAGTTGTGTAAATTGCTTCCTTGTCCTCATTTGTAAGTCGCTTTGGATAAAAGCGTCTGCTAAATGACTAAATGTAAATGTAAACTCCGAAGGTGGTAAAATGATAAATTAGTGTCGCTTTCTCTTCGCTGATAAGATATACAGCCAGTTACACAACATTCCTGTGTCTCCAGGCGTTACTTCCAGGTTTCTTCCCACCGCAGATTACACTTTTAAAATGGCGGCTGCTTGAAATCGGTCTATTGTCACTCATAAGGCACAATGATTTCTGGTGGTATACACTAGCACTGACATTCATTAGTAGGCTTCTTCTAAAGGGGTTAGATCTTCATTAAAAACATCTGATCTGCTGTAAATTCTCAATAATAACTTTTATTTATTATTGTTTTACGTTATTATTTATTATTGTTATTGCATTAAAGCAGTTTTAGCATTTGCATACCTACATTTACCAAAACAATGCTGTTTATTGGAGTGTTTTTATTTCCTATTTTCCATATATTATTGATTGACGAGCTTAAAAGTGTACCTATTCTTCATAGTCCATTATATTGAACATCAGTCTCCCTTCATCCCGTAGGAATGTGCAGGACAACTGCTGTTTACGCTCGCTCTACATCGACTTCAAGAAGGATCTGGGTTGGAGGTGGATCCATGAACCCAAAGGGTATAACGCCAACTTCTGTGCAGGAGCCTGTCCGTATCTGTGGAGCGCAGACACCCAACACAGCAATGTAAGAATTCAGGAGGATTTCTACAACCACACCAAATCCATTTGTTAGTTTTCCTTTGTGCCTGGTTTGATCATGCTGCTATGATCCTGCATACAGAGTCTTGATAGCGCTTCCCTTTTTCCACATTTTTTTATATCACAGCCTTATTCCAAAATGGATTAAATTCATTGATTTCCTCAACATTCAGAGTGAATACAGAGTTTTTGAAATTGTTGCAAATTGATTACAAGTAAATAAGCTGTAAAATCACATGTACATCAGTATTCACAGCCTTTGCTCAATACTTTATTGATGGAACTTTGTCAGTGATTACAGCCTCAAGTCTTTCTGAATATGATGCCACAAGCTTGGCACACCTGTCTTTGGGAATTTCCGCACATTCCTCTTTGCAGTACCTCTCAGGCTCTATCAGGTTGGATGGGAAGCGACGGTGTACAGCCATTTTCAGATCTCTCCAGAGATGTTTAATAGGATTTGGGTCTGGGCTCTGGCTGGGCCACTCAAGGACATTTCCTGAGTTGTTGTGAAGCCACTCCATTGATATTTTGGCAGTGTGCTTTGGGTCATTTTCCTGCTGGAAGATGAACCGTCGCCCCAGTCTGAGGTCAAGAGCACTGTGAAACAGGTCTTTATTCAGGATGTCTCTGTACACTGCTGCATTCATCTTTCCCTCTATCCTGACTAGTCTTCCAGTTCCTGCTGCTGAAACACATCCCCACAGCATGATGCTGCCACCACCATGCTTCACCGTAGGGATGCTGTTAGCCTGCTGATGAGCTCTGCCTGCTTTTCTCCAAACGTAACGCCTGGCATTCACTCCAAAGAGTTCAATTTGAGTCTCATCAGACCAGAGAATTTTGTTTGTTATGGTCTGGGAGTCCTTCAGATGCCTTTTGGCTAATTACAGGCAGGGAGTGTCTTCCGTCTGGCCACTATACCACACAGGCCTGATTGGTGGATTGCTGCACAGATGGTTGTCCTTCTGTAAGGTTCTCCTCTCTTCGCTGAAAAACGCTGGAGCTCAGACAGAGTGACCATCGGGTTATTGATCACCTCCCTGATTGTGGCCCTTCTCCTCCGATCACTCAGCTTAGATGGCCTTAGAGTCTCAGCCTTAGAGTCCTGGTGGTTCCAAACCTCTTCCTCTTCCGGATGATGGAGGCCGCTGTGCTCATTGGAACTTTCAGAGCAGCAAAAATGTTTCTGTAACCTTCCCCAGCCTTGTGCCTGGAGACAATCCTGTCTCGGAGGTCTACAGACAGTTCATTTGTCTTCATGCTTGGTTTGTGCTTTGACATGCACTGTCAACCCTGGGGACTTATATAGACATGTGTAGCATTTTCAGATCATGTCCAATCAGCTGAATTGAGCACAGGTGAACTCCAATGAAGCTGCTGAAACATCTCAAGAATGATCAGTGGAAACAGAATGTACCTGAGCTCAATTTAGAGCTTCACGTCAAAGGCTGTGAATACTGATGTACATGTGATTTTACAGCTTTTTATTTGTAATAAATTTGCAGCAATTTCAAAAACTTTTTGTTCACATTGTCATTATGGGGGATTGTGTGTAGAATGTTGAGGAAATCATTGAATTTAATCCACTTGTACTAAGGCTCTAACATAAACAAATGTGGAAAAAGTGAAGCGCTATCAATACTCTCCGGATGCGCTGTACTGCAGTAAAGCTATACTTTTATCACAGTAAATGCATTATATAATAGCCTTCCCCTCCCCTGTTTCAGATCCTTGGCCTTTACAACACTATTAATCCAGAAGCATCTGCATCTCCCTGCTGCGTGTCTCAGGATCTGGAACCCCTCACAATCCTCTACTACATCGGCAAGACCCCCAAAATCGAGCAGCTCTCCAACATGATTGTCAAGTCTTGCAAGTGCAGCTAGGAAGCGATCTAACTCCACTTCCATGACGTCCACGCATTCAGACTGACAAACACAATAACTTAAACCCAATCACGAACATGCTGGGCAGGCCGTCGAGGTACCAGTAATTCCTACAGGATAGTACCCTAGCTGAGATGTAAAAGCACACGTCTGAAGGATGCGTGTGAACTTTGTGCTGGAATCGACCCTGTCGGCATGCGTCACATCACCCACTCATCACTCTATGGATGTGAGTTTGGCAAACACTGGAAGTACGTAATAGGTGTCTATATGTGAAGCAAGCGGAGGAGAACATCCCTTGTTCCATTTATTTCGAACAAACACTTCTTTCTGTTTTTTTATTGTCATTGATGTTGATTTTGTTTCCATTAATAATTCAGATATTGTTTGTTTGACTATTTGGTAATATTTAAAACCCATGTTATTGTTCACCAGACATGGTGAAGACCTGGATACTTCTTGCAAATGTTTGTAGTTGTCGCAAATGAACTCGTAAGTTTGGCACAGATAAACTGGGGCTAGAGTTGGCAACAGGAGATGAATAGGAAAGGTAAAGCAAGACATCATTTAGCCACCTTGCATGGTGTTAAAAACGCCAAGAGAAAAATGCTATGTTGTTTGTAGCAGCCAAAGACATTTTGTTCCAATCATTTAGGTCAGAAACATTCTCCACTCACTCAGCTGCATTCGCGAGTGCCTGGCAAGTGAAAACATTGCACAATGTACAGTCTTGCGTTTTCGTGGCTGCAAAAAAAAAAGTTTCCACCATATGCCTGTGCTGGTAAGCTGAATATGTAGATGTAAACAAGTCTACACTGCAAAAAATGCATTTCTTACTTAGATTTTTGGTCTTGTTTTGAGTGCAATTATCTAAAAATTCTCAAATTAAGAAGAATTCTCAAGACAAGCAAAACGTATAGTCTAGTTTTGAGAAATAATATGCTAATATTAAGTGCATTTTTCCTTAAAACAAGCAAAAAAATCTGCCAATGGGGTAAACAAAATAAGCTTATGTCAAAAGGAAAAACAAGAATATTTTGCTTACCCCATTGGCAGATTTTTGCTTGTTTTAAGGAAAGACTCACTTAATCTTGGCATATTATTTCTCAAAACAAGACTATATGTTTTGCTTGTCTAAAAAATGCTCCTTGATTTAAGAGTTTTTAGATATTTGGACTTGAAACAAGACAAAAAATCTAAATGAGAAAAGCATTTTTGCAGTCTACATCAAGATGATCTTTGCTCTGCCATGATGATAGTCGATTTGAAACAGAAAGGTGATGATAGAAGATGTTTATGCAAGTGTTCATCAAGAATGTGATGTGTGTTTGATATTAGTTGTGTTTTCGCACACAAAACTGAGCTTGCAATGTACAGTTTACAAGTCAGAATTATTCGCCCCCTTTTGATTTATTTATTTTTATTCTTTTTTTTAAATATTTCCCAAATGATGTTAAACATAAAAAGGACATTTTCACAGTATTTCCTATAATATTTTTTCTTCTGGAAAAAGTCTTATTTGTTTTATTTCGGCTAGAATAAAAGCAGTTTTAATTTTTTTTAAAAGCCATTTTAAGGACAATATTATTAGGCCCATTAAGCTATTTTTTTCAATAGTCTACAGAACAAACCATAATTATACAATAACTTGCCTAATTACCATAACCTGCCTAGTTATCCTAATTAGCCTAGTTAAGCCTTTAAATGTCACTTTAAGCTGAATACTAGTATCTTGAATAATATCTAGTCTAATATTGTGTACTGTCATCATGGATCAAAGATAAATAAATCAGTTAAAACAATTTTGATTAGAAATGTGTTGAAAACATTCAATTCAATTCAGCTTTATTTGTATAGCGCTTTTACAATGTAGATTGTGTCAAAGCAGCTTCACATAAATGGTCATAGTAACTGGAACAGTGTGGTTCAGGTTTTAGTGTTTAAGTTCAGTTCAGTTCAGTTTAGCTCAGTTCAGTGTGATTTAATCATTACTGAGAGTTCAAACACTGAAGAGCCAATTCATCGATGCGTAGCTCTACCAATCCTGAACAATGCGAGGCAGTGGTGACAGCGGAGAGGGAAAAAAAAATTCACCTGATGGGAGTGAAGAAAAAAAACCTTGAGGGAACCAGACTCAGGAAACATCTCTCCGTTAAACAGAAATTGTGGGAAAAAATAATCAGGGGGGCGAATAATTCTGACTTCAGCTGTATATTTGCTAGTAATTTAAACGCATTACTTTTATTGAAGTTAAAAAGCTCACATCTCTCAGATTGGTCGCTGTTATGTTATTGATTGCCACAAATAAGTTGTAAAGCAATCACACACATTCACTCAAAAACTGCAAAAATATCAGGTTAAAACTGAAATCTGCTGGATATGACATCAATATGAACATGACAAGTCAACACTAGCTCACGGCTTTTCGTAACTTTTGAAATCTCATTCATTTTCTTTTCGGCTTTATTAATCTGGGGTCGCCACAATGGAATGAAACGCCAACTTATCCAGCATATGTTTTACGCAGCAGATGCCCTTCCAGCTGCAACCCATCACTGGGAAACATCTATACACACTTAAGCTGTGGTCACACTGGGCTTTTCCTCCCATAGACTTCCATTTATATGCACACAAATGCGTCAGACCGGAAATGTAGGGTTATGCGTCATGTTCTGCAGGTTGCTGCCATGCAAAGTTCAAGCTTGGTGAACTTTGACCTGCGAAATCGCATCACTTGACTGTGTGAGACCAATCGAGGATCGCAGTTTCATTCACACATATACACTACAGACAATTTAATTTTGGACTATGGGGGAAACCGGAGCACGCGGAGGAAACCCAAGTGAGCCCGAGCGAGTTTTTTTTTCTATTTGAGCCATTTACATGCTTTACCGATTGGTGAAAATGTTTGCTGAGGCAACGTTTAGTAAATCCAATCACTGATCCGTTCTTAAGATGAAACGTAAATAAACCTACATACAATCTGATGTCATAAAACATGCAAGCATACAGCAGTGTGAGAGGTACATTAAAACCAGATTCAAACAATAACCTGCATACTTGTTTACCCACTGATTGAGTATTTCAGATCCACACCACTCCAATCCGAAATGTAGTTGACGTCAATTTAGTCGAGTCGACGTCAGTAGTTATTTTTCCAATCTCCGCATTTTGGAAATGCACATAAAAAACAACCGAGTAGGATAAACTTTTTATTCGATAAGAAAAAATGTGTATAAACTACGATGGAAACACTTTTACCGAACAAATTCCAGTGTGTGTGTAACGGAGGCCAGCTAGTAAAGTGCTGTGCAGGTAAACCTCACTCCTCTGAAGGTGCTCTAGCAACAAACACTAGAGGCCAAGGTCTTTAGCCTCCTTGTTGGAGCAACCGACTCCCATGCGGAAGGACGCCGGTTCGATATCAGCTCGAAGCGGGTTGTCGGATCGGCGGGGTTACATGCGCATTAAAAAAAGATCATGTCATTTTGTTATAAGAGATCATGTGATGATAAAAATGTGTGTGAATGGATAAACCAGCAGGCTGAGCACACTGTAAAGCATATGAACTGTTGTTATGGTCATCCTAAAACGCCTGAACCGTTTCAGTATTAGAGTTATTATATTATTAATTACCTCCAGAATTGTTAACTGTGTATCTTTAAACACTACCACGTGCTCATTGCTTGTCAGCATCGCCTTCTGAGGCGCAAGCCATTTATTAAATAAAGAAAAGATTGACGCAGCTTCTACCGCAGCAAATTACGTTTTTATTGTTGATATTTGGCGCCAGTTAATAAGGAAGTGACGATTTTGTTCTCTTTGACTCATTGGATGGAATTAGCACGTCTTTTATGCGAAATTCAAGTTTTGTGCATAAATTTAATTTGCACCTTCGGATGGAAACATAGCTAAAGTCAACGTGCATGTAAACGCAGCTATTGATGTGAGAAGAGTGTGTCAGTAACGTCAGAGAAAGGATGTGAATGTGAACAGATTGTCAGGTTGCGCAAGTGAGAAACGGTTTAGTGTAGATGCCAGCTTTATAAATGCCCTGCAGAAGCTGCGGCGAATGCTGACGTGTATAACCTCTAACACAGAATGAAGAAATAAAAACGTTAATCCAGAAGTCCACACATCTCGAAGCGTCTTCCTGAATTTGTGATCTTGTTTTCTCTCAGAGAAAGTGATCCTTTGTTACAAAGAATTGCACTGATTATTATATTTCTACTTTTTTTTTTATTTGTAGCTTTTGTTTGTTTTATTTTCATTTGTAGTCATAGCTTCATCCACATGACATGAGTTTATGATGTGAGGTGGAGCTTCCCCTTTAAACCAGTCCTCGTCATAACCGGTATTCAAGACAAACTATCCGTTAAAAGGGGCAGCATCCATTCATGCCCAGGATTCTTTTAAAGGTGACACTTGTTTGTATTAGGATGAGAGTCCCAGACACAGGAAGTGGAAGGAGAAACCAGCATTGTCACGCTACAGCTGTTTATTGTTGTTGTCTATGATGATGATGATGATGATGTCGATATTGTTGACCCACTATGATGTATTGTAACACATTACTGTTGTGGTGCTCTAGTGGTAAATAAATTATTTAAGTGAACAGGAATGGTGAGTGTTTCCTTTGAATGATAACAGTATATGTGCAACAGTACAGACATAAACACTCACCGGCCACTTTATTAGGTACACCTTACTAGTATTGTGTTGGACCCCTTTTTGATTAAGAACGGCCTTAATCCTTCCTGTCATAGATTCAACAAGGTACTGGAAACATTCCTCAAAAGATTTTGCTCCATATTGAGATGATAGCATCACACAGTTGCTGCAGATTTTTCGACTGCACATCCATGAAGCCAATCTCACGTTCCACCACATCCCAAAGGTGCTCTACTGGATTGAGCTCTGGTGACTGTGGAGGCCATTTGAGTACAGTGAACTCATTGTCATGTTTAAGAAACCAGTCTGAGATGATTCACGCTTTATGACATGGTTTTTTATCCTCCTGGAAGTAGCCGTCAGAAGATGGAGACACTGTGCTCATAAAGGGATGGACATGGTCAGCAACAATACTCAGGTAGGCTGTGGCGTTGACACGATGCTCAATCCGAATGTGTCAGCAGAAATGGAGACTCATCAGAGCAGGCAACATTTCTCCAATCTTCTTTTGTCCAGTTCTGGTGAGCCTGTGTGAATTGTATCCTCTGGAAAACCCAAGCGAGAACGGGAAGAACATGCAAAGTTGCCAACATGCTAACACAGAAACGACAGCTGGCCTGTTTAAGGACAAGAACCAGAGACATTCTTGCTGCGAGGCAACAGTGTTAATCACTGGGCCACCGTGCCGCCCTATTAAGGGAAATGTGGAGGAGTAGGGGTGGAAGGGGGGATTCTTTAAGGTGAAGATGGCTGTAGTAAGAAACCCTGACTCTTTATAGTGAGTTAGGAATCGTCTGATTGGTGGATCATACATAGTTATTGCAGAACCAGCCGTGTTCAATCATAATCACGTGATCCGCTCGAAAGCCATTGCATGTTTTTCATTTTTCACTTTTGATGAATCTAAAGGCTTTTTTTGACCAACAACTGATCTGGATTTACAAAAAATAGACTGTATTTTTTCATTCTGTAATGTGTTTCCCAAATGATGTATGACAGAGCAGTTAAATTTTCACAGTATGTCTGATAATATCTGTTCTTCTGGAGAAAGTCTTATTTGTTTTATTTCAGCTAGAATAAAAGCAGTTAAAAAAAAAAAAAACATTTTAAGGTGAATATTATTAACCTAACACTGAGGAAGGCTTTGTGCCGAAACGTCTATTTGTCTGTTATCGCCCGTAAAATGTAAGAAAAAGTAAAAATAAAAACAGTACGAAGCAATTGAGTGCGAATCATTCCCTTCTTTTGAATAATAGTAACGATAAGATTAACGCACCAAACCAAAGAAGTAACTAAAAAAACCGCAAGCGCGCAGGACAAACTTCAGTAACTCTGCACACATGAATATTATTAACCCCCTTAAGCAATATATTTTTAAAATCGTCCACAGAACAAACCACTGTTATATAATGACTTGCCAAATTACCCGACCTTTACCCTAATGAACCTTGTTAAGCCTTTAAATGTCACTTTAAGCTGAACACTAGTATCTTTAATAATATCTAGTAAAAATATTATTTACTGTCAACATGACAAAGATCAAATAAATCAGTTATTAGAGATGAGTTATCAAAACTATAATGTCTAGAAAAGTGTTGAAGAAATCTTTCTGTTAAACACTGGTATTTAAGTAAGCCAAGTTTTAAATGACATGTGGCAGTACGGTTGTATTTTAGCAAACCTCCCGAATCCAAACCTTTTCAAATCTGACTCCTCTAACATAAACCGACTCCGATACACTGTCTTATGATGAAGCCCTAAACATTTCATCTTCATTTAGTATAATTGTTTATTTAACTCGTGCATGCCATGATCTTGAGAAAGCTGACATAAACTACAGTACAAAACCTTGAGCTTCCTCTGCTGATGCTCTGATACTGTAAATCCTCCCACTGGCCCTCGAGAGCTGGAGTCCCGCCAGCCTCATTAGTCCACGAGTTTGTGGCTCCATATTTAGGAGCGAGACTGGAGAAGCAGAACGCTCTGGAAACTGTCAATCTGGAATTAGGCTCAGATTGATTAAGACTCAACTCAACATTCTGCTGATAAATGCTCTGCAAACGCATGATGTCACGCAAATAGGCTGCGTGAGAATTGCAGGTCGTCTGGTGTGGACTCTTTCTTTTTTTTTACCATATTGGTTCTTCATCCGAGTTTTCTTTCAAGCTAAAATTGCATGCGAGTAGTTGACAAAGTAGTCGAAGTCAATATCATTCGCCCTCCTGTGAATTTACGTTTTCTTTATTAATTATTTCCTAAATGATGTTTAACAGAACACAAAATTTTTCACAGTATTTCCCATATTTTTCCTTCTGCATGGATACTTGTTTGTTTTATTGTCTGTAACTTAATTAACCTAGTTAAGCCTTTACATGTCACTTTACGCTGAATACTAGTATCTTGAACGATACAGTGGGTATGCAATATCATGATATCCTAAGTATTCAGAGCCTTTGCTCAGTGTTTAGTAGAAGCCCCCTTTCGATCTAATACAGTCGTGAGTCCTTTTGGGAAAGATGCAACAAGTTGTTCACACCTGGATTTAGGGCTCCTCTGCCATTCCTTCTTGCAGATCTTCTCCAGTTCTGTCAGGTTGGATGGTAAACGTTGGTTGACAGCCATTTTAGATCTCTCCAAAGATGCTCAATTTGGTTTAAGTTAGGGCTTTGGCTGGGCCATTCAATAACAGTCACAGAGTCATTGTGAAGCCACGCATAAGTTTTGCTACAGTTACGCCTTCCGTTAACTTTACCCCAGAGTTTGAGCCCTGAAAACTAAGCTTTATTTAGCCATTATGAGGCTGGCTTCCAGCAATTTCCAGCCTGGTTTTAGCTGCTCAGGCTGGAAAATGACCAGCTAAAACCAACTTGACCAGCCTGGTTTAAACTTTACAAAGCTGGCTAGGCTGGTCAAGTTGGTTTTAGCTGTCATCTCCCAGCCTGACCTGCTAAGACCAGGCTCAAAATGGCTGGAAACCTGGAAATAGCCAAAACCCCTCTAAAACCAGGCTGGTCGACTAGCTAAAACCAGCCAACCATCCTAGGCTGGTTTAAACTGGATTTGTTCAGCAGAATTGTTTCTGGTGTATTCTAGGAAATTTTTATACCCAGTGTGGTCCTGGAAAATCCGTTTCGAGGTCTATCTAGCCCTTTCCTTTAGCCCTACTCCTTCAAGCTAAAGAGAATTAAGACACCCTGAAACCTTCATGTGAATGCAAGGTAATGGGAAGAGCAAAGAGGTAGAATCGGGATCGGGCCTTTCACTCATCCTGAAGGCAGAACTTCCAGCTCAGCTGTGGCTTTGTGTTTGTTTTGGACTCTCACATGCATCTTTAGTCCAAAGCCCCACTCTTCAAATGTGGCTCACATGGGCAGCAGGATGTTTCAAGATAACCAATCATTAACCAAGATTTTCCACTCTTTTTAAAGAAAACCTGAATTAACTAAGATCTGAAACATACTTTAGAAACCTAGAAATTGGTTTGCCGGCACTCTAAAGGTTTAATTTGTTTGTGCTTGGAGGTTGCAAACCTCTCAAAAGGATGGCACAGTTTCTTTCAAACGTGTGTGCTATTAAGCTTGATGGTTTTGTATTACTCTACCGTGCCAACACCAGTAGGAAAGAGTAGTAGTGTACTTCAGATCTCATGATTACATAAAATATTGAAGAATTATTCACTGTATAACAGTATATTGCAACCCAAGCTCATTCTGAAAACGTAGTCTCGCAGACGTTTCTGGAGACAGCGGAATGCGTCCCGGGGGGTACATACGGCTGCGTTTATTTTTTTCAAGCGAACGCTGCAGGGTGGTGTGACGCTGTTGCCTTTCGCGCTTGCCTCACCGCCTTGTGGAGGGCTTCCCCGCTGCAACCTGTTTGTCCACTCAGCTCAGCGTGTAACGTCGGCAGGCTCGAGATGCGGAGATGGGTCGACCACGGCGAACGGTTTCGAGTCCGGGGAAGGGCAGCTCCAGCAATCAGGTAAGACAAAAACAGAATCCCAAAAATTAAGTGAACGAGTTTCTTGACAGGGTGAGAACGCGGCGAAATCCGAAAACGCGGTAGAATAAAAAAAAATTAGGGCTTTTATTTTTTTGGACGGCTTTTGTGAACTGTTGCTAGGGTTTAGGGAAGTGAGCGGGCGGGCGGGTCGATCGGTAAAATTGGTCGGGTTTGGGGAAGGAGGAGGGCGAGTCGGCCGATTGACAGGTCGCGCAGTCAATCATCCGGTCAGTCGGACAGCGGCCTCCGGCGGGTTCACGCGAAAACAGCGTGGGCGCGAACCGCGCTCGCGAGAGGCGTCTGAGGTGCGAAAAAGCGCACAACAGCGGCCTCTCGCGGATTCGCGAAAACAAAAACTGCAGCCGTACGTACCCACCGGGACGTATTCCGCGGTCTCCAGAAACGTCTGCGAGACTACGTTTCCACAATGAGCCCGGGTTGGTAAATTAATGACATTAAAGTCCACTACAACTCTTGAAAATCTGTAACCATTAACTTCCAGCTTACCAGTTTCTAACGTTCATTAAAAGTTTCTAATTGTCTTGTAAACACCTGCAGCCCAAGACCGGTTACGGTTACTCACTGAGGCTAAGCAGGGCTGAGCCTGGTCAGTATCTGGATGGGAGACCACATGAAAAACTGGGTTGTTGTTGGAAGTGATGTTAGAGAGGCCAGAAGGGATGGTTTGCTTTTTTGTCTCTTCATATCCATTTGCCTTAGTTTTCTTTCTGACTACACACTCTTTCTGCATTCATTCTGTCAAGTGTATATGTGCGTACACACACACACACACACACACACACACACACACACACACACACACAAAGAGCTCTTGTGATCCGGCAGGAGAGTCTAGAGGTGAAAGGGTCTCTGGTCTCTTGGGATTGCAGTGATTTGGGGATTCAGTGATTCAGCCGCAGCTGCCTGCACACAACAATACGAAATTAGTGGGAAGCAGTGATGTCACCGCGAAACCATGCAGGGACCCTATTAGCACACAGAGGAATTTTCGGACTACTTGTCAAAGGGCTGTTTATGTGTCCAATCATGCCGGAAAAAAAAGCAGTTTCTCTCCAGTGTTTGTATGGAAATGTGAAGAATGGCTTTGATGCCGTGTTGGCATCGTCTTGTGTGTGTGTCAGCCGTAATTGCCCTGCGGACAGAGGCTTGTGTTGCGTCTGTAATTACACAGGAAAGGCCGACGCTTTGAGCTGCGGATTAGCAACTCTTGAAAAGGGGCAGGTCTGAGTGAAGTATCACACTGAAGCCCAGTACAACGTGTTCCTCCACCCGCCCTTCCCTAGTGCTCATACAGTGCTCAGCATATATAGATACCCACCCCCCCACCACAACTCTCTCTTTTAAATTCATGTTTTTAATAGGAAGCTTTACTATATTATATTCGTGCATATACATTAGATTAGTCAGTACTGAAGCCAAATCTGGAGCTCATCTAACAAAATAACTTGCGATAACGCTCTAAAATTAGTACACCCAAATTTATGTTATAGAAAAAAATATATAAATACAAAAAAATAGAAATATTTAGTTGAAATTTTGTAGGTTGCAATTTATTTTGCAATATTTTTCTTGAATTTAATTGCATAATCTTAATTTCTTAATAGGTTTGGTGACTAAAATATTATTTTAATAAATGCATCTGTTTAATAAATGTTTTGTTTGAATGCACCAAAATACTTTGCATATATTTACTGAGAAATGGAGGAAAATATTAATTTTCTAAGTGGCTTTAACCCAAAAATAGTTAGTATTCATATTATAACAATTATGAATAAAAAAAAGGAAATATTCAGTTTCGAATAATGTATTTTTGTTAACTGTATGATCAGAAATAAAGGAGTAGCGTTTAATTAAATCGCTTAAACATTGTAATATTTTAGACAAAAAAGTTTGCATTGCCAATGATTGATTTTATCAACTCAAGATTGACCCAACATTATGTAGCCTACTTTTTGATTACATGACCCACGTATTAACCGAAATCTATTAACCAGCGGATATAACCGAGATTTATTACCCGTCGGCAGTACCAGCAGACAAAACCCAGATCTATTACTGGTCTATTAATGATTTTATGGATCCCCAATATCACGAGACTGACTGCTTAAGGTAATGTGAACTGCACACACTTGGTTATTATTTTGATGTGTGAAGTCGTGGACGCGTGTCACAGCGCAAAGCTTAAATTATCCTTTAAACATACAAGCTTCGCCTGTCATTGATAAGGTCTATCGATTGAAAGGGTTAACGACAATTAATTGATCAGAGTAAATGCTAACATCCCTAATATACAGGTCTATGTATGTGTATATATATATATATATGCGGTTAACCGACATATCGATTGCTTCATCATGGCGATACCACAAAAAATCTGTTACTGTCACAGCCCTAGTAGTTGCATATTGCTGCTGTGTGATTGGCTCTTAGATAGGGTAAAAATGTTGAGCGCTTATCATCGTTATCAAAACAAACGTCATCACAATTTGATATGATATCATTTATTGGTCCAGCCTTACATGCCATCCTGTCATCATCATCATCATAAAACTTTTGCACGCACAGTAAGACTGTGGACAGCCTAAAAACTGTGAAATGTATACCTTTTGTCCTCTTTAGTTCTGTAGATCATACCCACACTCTTAGCAGGATTATATCAAATCTCAAGTTCAGTTTGACAGGCGTCGTGATGGAGAGATCTGTGGACATCCAGCGCCGGTCTGCCTGGCGACGGGGCCAGACTCTGGGCCCCCCCCATTCAAATATGGCCCTGTAGCCCTCGCACATACACACTCATATCAAATACCAGCTCAAACACAGGACAAACACAGCTGAAGAAGAAAGTCCCCCAGCGAGGGCTGTATTTATAGCAGACACTTGAGTCTGCGCTGCTGTTGGCCCCTTTGGGAAAAAACGATGTGCCGCAGCCATTAGTTGCTTTAGGCAGGGCATGTTTATTTATATAGTACATTTCATACACAATGGTGATAAAAAAAAGTGCTGTACATAATCAGGAATAAAATAAACAAGTGTAAGAAAGCAATGTACATTTTTAAAGCAATGAAAAATAAAAGAGGCGGCGCAGTAGGTAGTGCTGTCGCCTCACAGCAAGAAGGTAGCTGGTTCGAGCCTCGGCTGGGTCAGTTGGTGTTTCTGTGTGGAGTTTGCATGTTCTCCCTGTGTTCGCATGGGTTTTCTCCGGGTGCTCCGCTTTCCCCCCACAGTCCAAAGACATGCGGTACAGGTGAATTGCAACCCAAGCTCATTCTGAAAACGTGGTCCCGCGGACGTCTCGGCAGGTACGTACGGCCGCGTTTTTTTTTAAGCGAACGCTAAGGGGCGGTGTGACGCCTTTCCCTATCGCGCTTGCTGGTCGGCCGGCTGACCGCTTACCTCCTTGTGGAGGGCTTCCCCGCTGCAACCCGTTTGTCCACTCAGCTCACCGTGTACGTCGGCAGGCTCGAGATGCAGAGAGGAGTTGACCAAGGCGACCGGTTTAGAGTCCAGGGAAGAGCGGTTCCAGAAATCAGGTAAGACAAAAACAGAATCCCAAAATTTAAGTGAACGAGTTTCGTAACAGGGTGAGAACGTGGTAAAATCCGAAAACGCGGTAGAAAAAAAAAATCAGGGCTTTTCTTTTTTTGGATGGCTTTTTGTAAACTGTTGTTTGGGATTAGGGAAGTGAGCGGGCGGGCGGGTCGATCGGTAAAATTGCTTGGGTTCAGGGAAGGAGGGGGGCAGATTGGCCGGTCGTGCAGTCAATCATCCAGTCAGGTGGACAGCGGCCTCTTGTGGGTTCACGCGAGAACATCGCGGGCGCAAACCGCACTCGCAAGAGGCGTCTGAGATGCGAAAAAGCGCACAACAGCGGCCTCTCGTGGATTCGCAAAAACAAAAACTGCAGCCGTACGTACCTGCCGGGATGTATTCCGCGGTCTCCAGAAACGTCCGCGGGACTACATTTCCACAATGAGCCCGGGTTGGTGAATTGGGTAGGCTGAATTGTCCGTAGTGAATGAGTTTGTGGTTGGCGATTCATTCCTCTGTGGTGACCTCGGATTAATAAAGGGACTAAGCTGAAAAGAAAATGAATGAATGAATAAAAAATAAAGACACAGTAGTGTAATCTATGGGACGTACCGCAGTGCTCATCAGTTGTTCCAATTTCTCTCAAATCAAATACAACTTCAGTCATTTCCACGATTGGCATTGGTTTTTAGGCTGCTAGGCGACCGTCAACCATTTCCTCGGAGAATGACAAGCTAACAAAACATTGCTGCAGCTCTGATACAAGTTATATTTATGGAGAAGATTAAAAAGCACTGCAGTGTTTGAGTGTTTGTCTGAGATATTTAGTCAACCAGAATCTGTATATTCCATAGAAGCTAAACCTGATCGGTCAGTTCTTGTCGCGTGACTCACGGTGCGCTCGCGACATTCATTCAACTGGGTGCATCTAAAAAGCGCGACCGCATCACATGTGTATACTGTAAATAACTGAACTTGTAAATAACGAACTTGCACAAACTCTAGAAAAGACGCGTTATGCAAACGGCACCTAAAAGGTCGCTATCATTGTCAATTTCCAGGAGTTGATCTTCCTGCACCGACATGCTTAATTCACCTGATTTGTTGCGAAAACAAGTGACGGATCCATTCCTTGGCAGTTCGCGGGCACATCACTGAGCCTTTTCCCTTCGCAAAGAAACTTTCCAAAGACGTCTGTTTCTTACTCATTTTGCAGCTTGTGGGTTAAATTTGGACGCTCAAGTGACCGAGATGTAAGCGAGAGAATACAGTCATTTTTCAAAATAAAACATTTTTCTAAATAAATACTCAAATAAAAAATTAAACGGAAAAATTAAAGGGCCACGAAACCCCCCTGGCTCAGCAGGGTGTTTAAACCTCTAGTTTGAAAGAAATCAGGAAAGTGGGTGTGGCATGCTGCCCTGGGAGAGAGCCCTGAGCTCGTTATATCTTCAAGCACGGGGCTCCCTCCCGTTAGAAGGGCGAGAGGGTAGTTCGAGTTCAAGTAGGTCTCAAGAACTCCCCTGCTTGTCGCCGTGTGAGAAGTGTAAACTACGGTTGTCTTAGGTGATAATTTGGTTTAGTCGATCGGCTATGGTGTATGTTTTTGGACGATGGGAGGAAACCAGTAAACCCGGGAGAATCCCATGCAAACACAGGGAGAACATAGAAACTCCACACAGAAACGCCAACTGGCCCAGTAGGAGGTTGGACCAGTGGTGTTCTTGCTGTGAGGTGACAGTGCTAGCCTCTGGGCCACCATGTCACCCTATCGGAAAAAAAGTGTGGGAAGTAGGGAAAACTTCAAGACGAAGATAACTGCAGTGAAAACTCTGGTTATTTATAATGCTTCCATAATCATCTAATAGAGCAGATTACAGAGCTAATAAGGTGCCAGCCGTGTTGATCATAAGCATGTGATCCTCTCAAAATTAAGTTTATAAATAAACCACTCTAAGAGGAGTGGAGAGACAATGATACAGATAATTCCGTAGATGGGGACGATTAGGAGGCCATGATCGGTAATGGCTAATGGAGAGAATTTGGCCTGGACACCTGGGGCCTCATGTATCAACGCTGCGTACGCCAGGTTTCACGCTCAGAATCGCTCACGTTTGGATTTACTAACGTTGAACTGAACGTGGGAATGTGCGCAGCTCCACGGCAGCTTTATGGCAGGCGTACGCACATTTATTGTGCGTGTCTGTTTTATTTCCATTGGCGACTCCTAGAGGCAGTTGTGTTAAATTCCTCTCTACAAAGTGTCTGAGCCTTGCAATGGCAGCTGTATGAGACGGGTTCATCTAGCAGGTATGTAAGGTTTCCATACCATACAGTTGACCAGCTAAACATTAAAGCACAATTTGCAGCGGTCGCCTGTTTTCCCAATGTAATCTGAGCGATCTACTGCACACACATTGCTATAAAGACACTATCTGAAGATGAATTTGCATGTGTGAATCAGAAACATTTCCATTCAATAAATGTGCAAATAAAGTATGATGCACAGACTTATTAATGATTCCTACTTGTCTTTCTAGTGATAAATAGTTGGCAAAATCTGATATGTAGCGGGAGGAAAAAAATGAGTTCATCAGATGCTGGATTCGAACCGAGTTCATGCTCGAAAGTGTCAAAACATGATGACATGTGTTTTTTGAGCTGCGCCACTGAGTCTGTTAAGGGTAAAGCAACAGTTTACACCTATAAATCACACTATTTCTTTTTAATTCACTCTATAGCTAAACTCTCCTACTCTATTTTTTTCTTTTGTTGTTAATTCCGGAGGACAAATTTGCAAATAACACCGCTTTTCTCCGGTCTACCTCCGAAAGCAGCACCTCGAATTCACATTCTGTTCAAAGTTTCTCTTCTTGCTTGCTTTTGCCTTTGCTTTTTCGTTGGGTTTTGCCAAAAAGTAGAGTCATTTGCATATTCATACGGGGGAGGAGGCAGGGAGGGGTTTTGTGCTCGTGCATGTTGCGCTCAGTTTCACGTTCATTCAGATGTACAAAAGAATATGCGTGAGATTAGGCGTACGCAGTGTTTCATACATCTGAATTTTTTCCTGGGTACGCACATTTACAGCTTTGTGCGTACGCAATGTTTTAGTAAGATTTCCACGCAAGTCTTCGTACATGAGGCCCCTGCTCTTTATGAGAAGTACCCTGGGATTTTTAATGACCACAGAGAGTCTCATCTAAAAGACGGCGCTCACTGACTATATAGTGTCCCCTTCACTAAACTGGGGCTTCAGAGGCTTGAGCACCTCCTGCTGGCCTCACTAACATGACATCCAACAGCAACCTAGCTTTCCCATGTGGGATCCCATCCAGATACTGACCAGGCTCAGCCCTGCTTATCTTCAGTGAGTAACCGGTCTTGGGCTGCAGGGTGATACAGCTGTGGCATATAGTCTGAACAAGCAACAGAAGTCATTTGTTGAGTGTACAGTGTCAGATTATGTAATCGTTTTGTGAGATTATCTGTGCTTCGCTACACACAGACTGACATATGGAGCTAGGATCTCTCACATAATCTACATTACATGCATTTCAGTGTGGGAACTCTGTTTCTCTCTCTCTGCTGTGAGAAACCTGGCCTGCCGCTGAGTGACGGGAAGTTTAGGGTCCCTGTGGAGCATTCCAGATTTACACATTAAATATGACCCACCACAGTATAAAATAACAATTAAAACTCAGCAGCCTGTGGAAGTAACCCAGCTTCCCGTTGGAGAGTGGAGAAGAAAAGCTCAATGTGTTTAGCCGTCAGCATGGCTGCCTCACAGCAAGGTTCGAGTTCAAGTTCCTGCTCAGTTTGCATGTGTTTCAGTCCAAAGACATTACATGGTAATCTGATCAAATAAATGGGCCATAGTGTGTGTGTGGGTGTTTCCCAGCACTGAGGATTGTACCCATGGGATCAATAGGGATGTTAACAGATTCCTCTCTTTCTCTCGGAGTGTATTTGTACTCTTGGCGAGCCCCAGGTCTTCACTTTATGAGCGTGCATGTAAGCTCCTGACAGTCCTGTGTGTTGCTAGTTTCGGTCTCTCCTCTGGCTGTGATGTGCAGGTTTACCAGGTGAGACATTCCTCATGAGCGTGTTGGTCCCCATAAGCTTACTCAGCACATAACAACCAGTGTGTTTCCTCGCCTCACTGGAATGAAGCTCTGTGTGTGAGAAAGATTTCAAAACTGCTGCACGTATATTTCAGGATTAGTTCGGTCTTGCTGTAGGTACAACAACAGAATGTAGAGCTGCTGAATGTAGTCAACAGGAGAACGGTCTTTAATTTAGTTTCACTAAAATGTCATGTTTTGGTATGCTTAATGCTGTGTTCACACCAGGCGCGGATAAATCGCGCGTAAATAGTTGCGTGAACATTTGAGGTTACTCGCTTCATTCGCGCGTCAAACCCCGCTTCATTTGCGTGTCAAATTCACTTCAGAAAAGACGCGGATTCGCGTGATGGGCAGGGCTTCTGTCTGCCCCGTGACTCTAGCTTCATAGCTAAAGGGCTAACATGGATTTTATTGAGAAAATAACAGTGTTTATGTGCTTTATGAAGGATGATAAACAGCGTTGATACGTTTAGAGCCGTGTCTGAGTCCACTACATGCTTTCAGAGGTGCATTCAGCTCTTTAAGCTCATAAACTCCTCCAGAAACTGAACCTGGCTGATGGAGGTTTTCAGCGGTGCTTCTGACTGAGCCCAGCCCAGTTTGATGAACTTCTTGTCGGTGTCTGCTAGGGAATTTCCACTGAGACACCGACAACAGGCGATACGTCACAATCACGCCCCCACAAGAGCAAGCTCCTGATTGGTTAACGCGGCGAGAATGTACACTGAAGTTCAGATTTTCGAACACGAGTGGTTCGTGCGAAACGCGCATTAAGCGCGTCAAACGCGCAAAACACTCAATTCGCGCCACGACATTCGCGCCACGACATTCGCGCCATGCGCACCGCGCAATTCTCGTCATTCGCGCTCCACCATTCGCGCATATCACGCCGCAGAATGTCTATTCGCGCGTTTGCATTGACTTAACATGTAAATCACTTGCGCTTGACACGCATGCCGCGTCTGGTGTGAACGCAGCATTAAGCGCGTCAAACGCGCAAAACGCTCAATTCGCGACATGCCATTCGCGCCATGCGCACCGCGCTATTCTCGTCATTCGCGCCGCGCTATTCATGCGTATCACGTCGCAGGATGTCTATTCGCGCGTTTGCATTGACTTAACATGTAAATCACTCGCGCTTGACGCGCGTGCCGCGTGTGCCGCGTCTGGTGTGAACGCAGCATAAGAGAAGTGCATATATGTTTATGTTAATATTCCTGCTGAAAAATCCAGCTTAAACCAGCCTAGGATGGTTGGCTGGTTTTAGCTGGTCGACCAGGCTGGTTTTAGAGGGCTTTTGGCTATTTCCAGGCTGGTTTCCAGCCATTTCCAGCCTAGCCTTAGCTGGTCAGGCTGGGAGATGACCAGCTAAAACCAGCTCGACCAGCCTAGCCAGGCTGGGAGCCCAGGCAAAACCAGCTATGTCCAGCTTGAAAGTTGGTCAAGTTTGGTTTTAGCTGGTCATTTTCCAACTCGCCAACTTATCCAGCACATGTTTTGCACATAGGATGCCCTTCCAGCTGCAACCCATCTCTGGGAAACACCCAGACACACTCATACACTATAGACAACTTAGCCTACCTAATTCACCTGTATTGCATGTCTTTGGGCTGTGGGGGAAACCAGAGAACCCGGGGAAACCCATGCGAACGCAGAAAGAACAAGCAAACTCCACATAGAAACGCCAACTGACCCAGCTGAGGCTCGAGCCAGCGACCTTCTTGCTGTGAGGCGACAGCACTACCTACTGCGCCACTGCGTCGCTGTACACTCATTCTCACTACTGCTAATTTAGTTTATTCAATTCAACTGAAGCACGTGTGTTTGGACTAAGGGAGCACCTGGAGGAAACGGGGAAAACATGCAAACTTCACTTAGAAATGCCAACTGATCCTGACTCGAACCAGCGACCTTCTTGCTGTGAGGCGATAGTGCTAACCACTAAGCCACCCTGAACAAAATCTACTTTCCGTTTAACAGAAATTAGGGGAAAAAAAATATACAGGGGGGCAAATAATTCTGACTTGATCCGTATGTGTGTGTTATGTCTGTGTGGGTGGACAGGAGAAGACTGGGGCACAACTGAGAGAGCAAGAAGAGTTGGATTATGTATCATGTGGAAACTTTGTTCATAGCTCATCTTCCAGTGCTACGACCTCTTTTGTTCTTTTCTTTAAGAGTAAATTACCTGTGCGGGGCTCTTCATCTCCTCGGTGGATGCCTGTGGGTTTGGTAACCGGATGAGCGGAGCAGATCCTGCCGCAGATGTAGAGTTGCTGACAGCTGATGCTTTTCCCAAGCGTCCACAGTCTGCAGCCTCTGTTACTCTGTCAGCTCTAATCCGCCTTACAATACACGGCTATTTTCACTGCATATTTTGAACTTTTTGTCGTTGTTGTTGTTATGGATGAATTGTTTTATCTATTTGCCCAATTTCCACACTATTTGTCCAGTGTCTCCATCTCTAGCTGAATCTGGTTGATTTCCCGGCATCTCCACATCCCAGACTGATGTTCTTGCTGTGTTGGTTTGGCTTTCCTCCAGGTACTCCTGTTTTCCTCACAGTCCTAAGACATTCGCTAGGTGAATTGGATGAACTAAATTGGCCGTAGTGCATGAGTGTGTGTGTGAATGTGAGTGTATGGGTGTTTCCCAATACCGGGTTGTGTTGGAAGCTTTCTATAAGCTTTCTATAAAGATTCTATATAGGATCAGAGGACAGCATTCGAGCCCATCTATCAGCTTGTGGTGAGATGTATTGGTGAAGAGTCGAGAGGTCAGAGCGAGGCAAAGAGGTAACAATAACCATCTCCCCTTTAACCCTGTTCTACCTTGTCTGTGTAAGGAAGCAATTAAACGGCACTCCATCTTTCGGTGTTGATGAATGCTCTGTACTCAGATACCAGTAGGGAGCCAAGTGTGACCTGAAGAACCTGCACGGCTTGTGGTCACGAACGCCGCACCTCGCTTCCAAAGATTAATGGCGTATAATGGGTCGCACCCAGTTTGCTGAGATTAATAGCACGTAACGACTCGCGCCAGCCTCCAAGATTAATGGCACATAATGGTTTGCATTGCTGAACGTAATCGAGCTGTCAGTGGTGGCTTTGAGCAATTGCAGAGCCAACATCGTTTTTCATTTGTCCTCTTAAAAGTCCTGCGGAACTCTAATAATTCCCAAGTTTGCCAGGCCTCCGAGGATCTGCTGTGTGTCTCAAGACCTCCAGTGCTTGCTGGTGTGTGTTTGAGTATGTGTGTGTGCTGTTAATCTTGCACATATCTGTGACCGGAGGTTCAGGACACCCACTCTCACAGACATTGTCTGTGTACACTCCTACACTGTAAAAAAAAAATCCTGGTTGCCTTAAAATTTTAAGCTAAATCAAATTAACCTTATGAGTCCATTGAACTTATATTATGTTAAAATGAATTAAACTGCTTGCATAGCTTCTAAAATTAAGTCAGAACATGATTAACTTAGTTAAATAAGTCACAATGACCTAAAACATAAACTGTCTGGACTAATTGATCATATCATTTTTTTACAGTGTAAAAATGAAGATTCTAGAACTCTACAGTTCAAAAGATTCTAAAGATTCTAAAATTGTACAGTTCTAAAGATTCGAGAATTCTAAAGTTATTAAGATTCTAAAGATTCCTGAATTCAACAGTTCAAAAGATTCTAGAATTCTACAGTTCTAAAGATTATAAAGTTCTACGGTTCTAAAGATTCTAGAATCTTACACTTCTAAAGATTATAAGGTTCTAAAGATTCTAGAATTCTAAAGTTCTAAAGATTCGAGAATTCTAAAGTTATAAATATGTTAGAATTCTAAAGTGCTAAAGATTCGACAATTGTAAAGTTTTAAAGATTCTAGAATTCCAAAGTTCTAAAGATTCTAACATTTTTGATTTCTAAAGTTCTAAAGATTCTAGAATTTTAAAGTTCTAAAGATTCTAAAGATTTTAGAATTTTAAGGTTCTAAAGATTCTAGAATTCTACAGTCTTGAAGATTCTAAAATTTTACAGTTCTAAAGATACTAGAATTCGAAAGTTTTGAAGAATCTAGAATTCTAAAGGCTCTAAAGATTCTAGAATTCTACAGTTTTGAAGATTCTAGAATTCTAAAGTTCTAAAGATTCTAAAGATTGTAGCATTGTAACGTTTTAAAGATTCTAAATATTATAGAGGTCTAAAGATTCTTAAATGAGTTGAGTTTTCAACCAATTAATTGGCTGAGCAGTTTCTAAAAGTTTTGGTAAAGACTAATTTAATAATCTAAAGAATCTTCTCCATTATACATACATATATATATATATATATATATATATATATATATATATATATATATATATATATATATATATATATATTCTCCATATCTACACATATTCTCCAGTATATACATATATTATATAGAAATGCTCAAATGGACATGGTGTGATGTCATCTGTCACCACTCTAGGAAAAAACTAAGTCTGCTTGGGATGTTCAAATTAACTTGCCAAGGCAAACCTTTGGAAAAGTTCAATCTGACAAGTAAACACCTCGGAACTGAATATATGCATGGAACGTTCTCAAGCCAGCTGGAAAATATCCAGAGAAGCATCAGTCATTGCTGTAGCCATTTCTTCATTTTTCTGAGGTCGCTTTAACTTCATGATTATTGTGAAACTTGAGCTCTGCTAGTTTGGTACTTGTTTTTCATGGATACTTCTGTAAAACCTTCATAAAACCTCAGTGATATTTACCAAAAAATGACCCTCAATCCTATTCCCGTCTCGTGTTGTATTAGTCAACGAAACTGTCAGTATATTTTATTATAAGTATATAATTGTCATCATCATCATCACCTAATTTTTATTTCGTTTTAGTCCTAGCGTCATGCCTCACAGCAAGGTATGTTTGGAGTTTGCATGTTCTCTGGTTTCCCCTAAACACATGCAAATTGAATAAGCTAAAATTGGCCATAGTGTAAGTGTGAAGGAGTGTGTATGGGTGTTTATTAGTGTTGGGTTGCAGCTGGAAAGGCATCCGCTGTATAAAACATATGCTAGATAAGTTGGCGGTTCATTCTGCTGTGGCGACCCCTGATTAGCAAAATGACTAAGCCAAAAAGAAATTGAATGAATGAATGGTTTTTGTAAGTAGAAACCTGTTCGTCACGAAAATTATGAGGAAAATTTTTGTCAACGAAAAACATACAAACACACAAATTTAGCTTTTTGCTTTCTATAGCGACCCTGAATTGTTAAAACACCTCTCAAAATGCCCTTTCAAATGCAAAAAATTATTAAAAAAAAAAAAAACAATTAGATATTTTTTTATGACCAACAAACATACAGAGACAGTGTGTCAATATGATTGACACAACGCGAGGTCGAATTTAATTTTTCAGTGTTTAAATACTACGGCTGAATGTTTTGGATTCAGTGTGCAATAACCTTAAAGGGTCAAGAAACCCCCTTCTTTTGGTTGAAGTCTACCTCAGAATTATTTGGGCATGGCCGGTAAAAGAGTGGAGCGAACAGTTGTTGTTAGTCGGCTCACAAAATAAGACACAAACCTTGAGGAGACCCATGATTTTACAGTTTACAAAGTTAAAATGCAAAGAAATATACTGTAGTTTAATGTCCTGCTTCATTTGCTATTCGTTATTTCATATACACAAAACTACAATATGTTCTATCATTATAAAGAGAATCGTGTTTATATAAACACTATAAATGAGGAGAACTGCTCTCCTTCTCAATTCCCGGGTCTCAATGCAGACACAGTGGAGCAATGCAGCAGGTCTCTTTCTATTCCAACCATTAGCCTTGCCGGTAATCCAGAGGATTTTAAACATAGGCGAACACAGCAGAATGGATATAGAAGATGTGTCTGAATGGTAATGAACTCAAGCGATAAAGGACAAAGTCCACCATTCTCCAATTCTCGTACAGCTCTCCCAACAAAGCTTTGCTGTATCGGCCCGGACAGCACCGCGGGGAAAAACATGCAACAAACCCTGTGAATCATGGAAACGAACACATACAACCCATGCCATACACAGACACTGTCCCACCCAGTCTTTAGGTCATAGCTTGGCTGGTCTGCCATGCTTTCGAAAAGCACGTGCTCTCATGAATAATTAAGAAGGATATCTCATAGGATAAGAAAACTCATCTATAAATCATAATGACAAACCAACGCATCATCACTTCACTAGCAGATTCACGCTACATCACCGATTTTGATTCTGTATCCCAAAATTGTTTTAAACCCGGAAGTTAAAATTAGCAGACGGAAAGCTTAAAATGATCCAGTTTTCCACACAATTAAAGCTGACAGGTGCTAACATTGTCTTCACTTATTTTCAACACACACAAATCGGTTAAAATCAAATAAAAAAAGTACTCCAGGGTGTCTTGAAACTTTAAGAGCGGTTAGAGAAACATAAAATGTGCAGAGCAGAAGTACACCAGGACCAGGTTTGAGAACTACTGAGATAAATGATTTCTTGTTGGTGTTGTTGTTGTTTTGGGCTTTAACCCTGCTGAAAAATCCAGCTTAAACCAGCCTAGGCCAGTTGGCTGGTTTTAGCTTGTCGACCAGCCTGGTTTTAGAGGGGTTTTGGCCACTTCCAAGCTGGTTTCCAGCCATTATCAGCCTGGTCTTAGCTGGTCAGGCTGGAAAATGACCAGCCAAATCCAGCTTGACCAGCCTGGACTCCCAGCTTGGCTAGGCTGGTCAAGCTGGTTTTAACTGGTTATCTCCCAGCCTGACCAGCTAAGACCAGGCTGGAAATGCCTGGAAACCAGCTTGGAAGTGGCCAAAACCCCTCTAAAACCAGGCTGGTCGACAAGCTAAAACCAGCCAACCAGCCTAGGCTGGTTTAAGCTGGATTTTTCAGCAGGGAAATCTTATCATGTGAACTCTTCGCAAACCAGGACTGAATAATCATCTTTTGGTCTGCACCAAAAATACAGAACCACCCTAAGTCACCAAGTGCTCTTCAGACCATGCATTTAAATCCGACCAAAAGAAGCAGATACCATCTTTGATGTGCATGAACTATGGGCTACAAAAGCAAACGCAGGCATGTCTAGCATTTTTGCCATTTTGTAGTCTGAAAAAAAAGGGTCTGCAGAGCAAATGACCACCCAAAATAAATGACTCTCTCCTTGATCTCCTTGCATCCGCTTTCTACAAATAGAGAGGCCCAATTATAGCCGCAATGAGCCTGCTGTTTACCAAAGCTTTATCTCCATCTCATACACTGAGGCTTGGATGGTGCTCAACGGCTCTGGCTGTGACATATATGGGAATCAGCTGAGTGACTTTTAGGAGAGACTGCGGACAAAACGTCTCGCGTTACGAGCTCCAGCACGCACACTCAAACAAAGAGGAGAGACCCAGCCCTGCGCATTAAATGTAGTCATTGATGTGCATGTAATTATGGCGTGCAGAAACACTGAAACTACATGCATGCACATGCTTGACACACTTTATACTGTCATTTAGTCAGTGAGGGTCTGGAGCGTCCATGTAAAATGTGCTTTTAATTCAATAAAGCGCTGCTTGATTTGCAGCCAAGAAACCCAACTGTCCCTGTCTATCAGTCCAGAGGGTTTAATCGAGGTTAACACCCGTCCAATGTGTGTGTGTGTGTGTGGTAAGCAGTCCTCCCTCATATACTAAACAATGTGCTGCCTTTCTCTCTGCCAACATGGATACACTATAGCTGGTGTCTCGATGCCACAGGCGGTGTGCTCTGATACCACACTAATGCCCTACAAGAGCAAGATCAAAACAGACCACTGCACAAGCTTAGAGCCTTGGTGGTCTCGTAACTCGGCACACACAGTCAAGTACGCACTTTTTCAATGTGTTTATTAAATCGGCCAGTAATCTTACTTCTGAGGTCAGATCTTTTGGAGCATGTCAGGAGCAGGATAGACTCGTTGATTTATACAGTATCAAAGATTTGGCCAAGGATGGTGCTTTTAGTGGTGACTGCTGAAGAACTGCTCTTACGACACTTCTTAAAGAATATTACTTATTAATTGACAAACAACACATATATATATATATGACCAGCCTGGTTTAAGCTGGATATAGCTGGTTTTGACTGGACTCCCAGCTTGGCTAGGCTGGTCAAGCTGGTTTTAGCTGGTCATCTCCCAGCCTGACCAGCTAAGACCAGGCTGGAAATGGCTGGAAACCAGCCTGGAAGTGGCCAAAACCCCTCTAAAACCAGCCTGGTCGACCAGCTAAAACCAACCAACCAGCCTAGGCTGGTTTAAGCTGGATTTTTCAGCAGGGTTGTAATTGTGATGCAGAGTGCTCAGGTACGAGTCCAGTGAAACATGGTTTGATGAAAGAACTCAAGGCCATATAAAAACTATGTAAAATAGCATGGAGGATTCCATTGGGTTTAGTTTACTCTAGTGGTCACCCAGCCTAGCCAAGCTGGGAGTCCAGCCAAAACCAGCTATATCCAGCTTAAACCAGGCTGGTCAAGCTGGTTTTACCTGGATTTGGCTGGTCATTTTCCAGCCTGACCAGCTAAGACCAGGCTGGAAATGGCTGGAAACCAGCCTGGAAGTGGCCAAAACCCCTCTAAAACCAGGCTGGTCGACCAGTTAAAACCAGCCAACCAGCCTAGGCTGGTTTAAGCTCGATTTTTCAGTAGGGCAGGTGTAGATTTAGCCTAAATCAGGGGTGCTCAACCCTGTTCCTGAAGATCTACCTTCCTGGAGAGTTTAGCTCCAACCCTGATCAAACACACCTGAACCAATTAGTTAGGGCCTGAACAGCACTTGATAATTACAGGCAGGTGTGTTTGATATGGGTTGCAACTGAAACCTGCAGGACGGTAGACCTCCAGGAACAGGGTTGGTCACCCCTGGCCTAAATGATGTATTCCATACATTGGGTGTGTTCTCTTAGTTTCAGATTCCAATCCGAAAGTGTCTGTTTTTACTCCCCAGACGTGTGTCCAGTAGCATCATTAAGATGCATGTCTTAAAGGCAAGAAATGCAGCCATTTTCATAATCATTTCAACAATGTTTTGTTTTCATATAATAATAAATACTACTTCCACATTAGCACATATACTCATAGTCTCATAACTCAGATGGAGTGAGACTGGCCGTCTCCAGCGCTGACAGACGTTAGTGGTGCATCCTGGGTGGTTTTCTGAGGGCGTAGTACTTGCTGGCTGCGTGTACGGAGCTGACACTATCTCTACTCGCAATGATGGACGCTACCTGTATGTCTCACTGGGTGGCTTGAGATGGTGAACTCTCAAACTTTTATTCAGGCTGCAGTGACTGACAAGGAGAGAACGCCTCCCGGGCACAGGTGTGAGTAATGGGGGAAGAGCTATTGAAAGTTGAGACTTAACCAACCTCTGTTTATAATGTGCTAAACAATAGTAATTTAGTTTCTATTTAGTAAATAATGTGCTCACACTTCATATTGATCGTCCGTTTGTTAAATTTAAGTCACATTGCATCTACATGCCAACTAATTCTCATTAGATTATAAGTAAACTGTTAGGTTGTGGTTTAAGTGTAAGTTGACATGCAAAGTTTCCTATAGTCAGTTAAATGTGTGTTGAAGGAGCAGCATCAGCAGATATTAAGCGGACAGTCTATTAATACTCAAATGGACCATCAAAATAAAGTGTTACCCAGCTAAATTCTGCTTTGTGTAATAGTAGATTTCACATGATGAGGAGTGATAAACATCTACTGTTGCTAACACGAGAATAACACTGCTGTCATCACTTGCCCTTATGCCGTTCCAAACCCGCATGACATTCGTTCCTCCAATTGAACACAAAAGAAGACATTTTAGAGAGTGTGTTGGTTCATACCATTGATTAAAATTAATTATTTCTTGTGCATTGGTCAAATTCTTTCGTTATGTTGGGGGCTGTTTTTGCCCCATTGACTTCCATTATAATCAAATTATTTTGATTGCAAAACCATGGCAGCGTATGGTTTCTTAATTGTTGGTGTTTTTCCATTTTGGGAAGAGGTTAAACTTTTACAGTCGATCATCAGTTGGCAGAATTAACCCTTTATACTGTATAGGACTGTGCAAATAAGTTTCCGACTTTTATATGGATTTCAGTGGAGAACTGCAGATTATTTGTTTACTATGCATTGCTTACTATGTTTTGAGAGCTGAGCTGCTTATTTTGATTTTCTCAGACAGAATAAGATAAGTGCACAAAGGTCTTTCTTACACACTCACACACACTACTCTCCATATAACCATATCATGGTAACAATATCACTCCATATCATTTTAAGCCAGAAACTAAGCTTTTATTTTGCACTGCAACAGATGACCAACACTAAAAATGACAAAGTTTACCTCTTCCCAAAAGGGGAGACCAGCAACAATCATGATGCATGCAGGATTATATGCTGTCATGGCTCCACAGCCATAAAATGTTGTTATAATGAAAGTCGATGGGGCAAAAACAGCCCCAAACATACTGAAAGGGTAGTCAATTTGACCCGAGGGTAAGGTTGAATTTTTTAAAACATTTTTCCTAAATAAGTGTCAAAATAAGATTAGTCAGCAAAAGTCCTTCTGCTAGCTGAAACACAGAGGAAGCTGTGGTCAAATTAAGACTCGAAAATCACACCAGATGAGGAAAACATCCCTGAAAGCACACAATGGTTACGGCTGAGAAGTTTTCTTGACAACATTTTTACATAACTTCCAGAGTAGAAGAAATATTTCAATGCTCTCGGATGGGCTGGGATCTTATCTGAGACAAGCTACACTTCTGAAATTCAAGCACTTAATGTACTGAATATTTGCTGCGGCGTACTTGAAATTTGACACGTGTATTTTGATCAGTTCACACCTCCCAGCAGACACACAACGTTAAGACATTAATATTAGGTTAGATAGGTTAAATTAAGTTTCCTTAACTACTATGTACTTACATCAAAAAATAAATACAATGTACTTACTGTGTTTATAATGTATTTGAGAACACTTGTGGTGCTTTTGAGTTGGGATAGGGGTTGGGTTATGGACAGGTTTGGTGGTATGGGTAGGTTTAAGGGTGGTTAATTACAGATGTAATTACATACATGTATTTGATGTATACATGTATTCAATAAGTACATTGTAGCAAACTATTAGTTCCTGTGTAAGTACATACTAGTTAAGGCCACATTATAAAGTGGGACCGGTTAGATTTAGGTCACCAGCATCTAAGGCCAATGTTATTTTGACATCCAGTAACGACATGAATTGGCATTGATAGTTGGTTGTGTTGGAAATGATACAATGGTATAAGATTCTGATGGTATAATAACCATGGATAAGTATATCACCGGTTCGCGGTATTGTGATTGCTACTCTAAAATATGCTCTTTTGAAATGTCTGGGTAAAAAAACTAAAACTTTTTCCCCACTGAGCACAATATATTTTACTTGAAGAAACATTTAAAATATTTTGGAGCGGCAAACATGTCAGGCTGAATAATTAAAAAGGAACCATTGACCATTTTTAGTTGCAAAAACCCTTTTTCATTTTTACAATTTATTACAGCATCTTTGGATATCTTTCCTGCTAGAGATATTGTTTTTCTATAAAACAAATAAATAAATAAATAAATAAAATCGTACAAATATATTATTAAAGGTATAGTAATACATTTAGACGGTTTTAAAACCTTGACTTTTCCAAACCGCGGTCTTGAAAACGGCTAGTCCCATGCCTAGTTGGAAAGTGACCAAAATCCAACGTTAAGTCAACATTTAAATCAACGTCATATTGATGTCAAATACTGACATTTATTCATCAGGTATGGCAACCAAAATCTAACGTACGACGTCCAACGCTACGCATCGATGAATTGCTACGCATCAATGAATTTGCTCTTCAGTGTTTGAGCTCTCAGTAATGATTAAATCACACTGAACTGAGCTAAACTGAACTGAACTTAAACACTAAAAACTGAACTTCTCTGTGTCACGAAATGGGGAATGATCACAAAATGCAAAAATCCAAGTGCAGCAATTTATTAACAAAAGACAAAGGTATCCAAAAAGACAGATTTCCAAATCTTGCACAGAACTATAAGCAAGATACAAAAACTAGATGACCAGACGAAGGAACTGGCAAAAATCCAAAAACGGGTAAATACAAGGACAGGGTAGGACTGCTAACAAAAACGAACACAAACAGGAATCCAAGAATAATCGTAATACAAAAACCAAGATAACCAGACAAACACACCAGACGTGAGGAACTAACAAAATCCTAAGGCAACTAAAACAGAGGACAAGAGGGTTTATAAAGACAGGAATAAATTAACAAACACAAAACAGCTGTAACATAACACAATCAGTAATACAAAGGATTATGGGAAATGAAGTGAAACTACAAAATAAACAACTGCCCTCAAGTGTCCAAACTAGGGCACTGCAACAGGTGTGACACTGTTCCAGTTACTATGACCATTTATGTGAAGCTGCTTTGACACAATCTACATTGTAAAAGCGCTATACAAATAAAGCTCAATTGAACTGAACGTCTGATAGATGCCATAGTGGTAACGTCCACACAACGTCAAGCTGTAACATCATTAGACGTTGTTATTGGCAAAGTTATCAAAATGCAACGTCTGTCCGACATTGGACATTGACATAGGCCTGACGTTGGGTTCAGTCGTCAACCTGATTTTCATTTCCAAACAAAATAAACATCCCTGCGACGTCAATCTGATGTCATGTTAAAGTCTTGTGGGTTGGCACACCTGATAGGTGCGAAGAGAAAGATCATCATGCAAAAATGTGCAAAAAGCAAACCAAAAAATCTCTAAATAATTTATAAAAAGTTATATTTATATTGAATACATCTCTGAACAAGTTAACCGATTTATGTTGAAACAACATGAAGGAGTTGTGTGGAACCAATGATTTCTGACAGTGCACTGGAGCATTACAGACGGCCGTTGGTCTGAAAGAGGGCATCTGATGTTCTTCACTCCTGCGGGGAAAGCCCCTCTCCGCCATATCTTATCCAAACAGAGCGAGCTCCGTGCGATTCTCTGTGTCTGCGGTCAGTTTTATAGACAAACTGTGTGTGGGAGGCAGACAGAACAGAGAAGCCGAGTGTGTGATGGACCGTATGTAGGGGTGTATGTTTGAGCAGGGCTGGTGTTTGTCTCCTGCACTGTCAGCAAGTGCTTCTGCTTTCCTGTGTGAAGGTCTAAAGCTCTTACTGTCATTGCCCAGTGAGTTAGAGTTGCATGGGAACTTTACTTTCCACCACCCATTGTATCTTAAATTCAATTGTGCAGAATGTTTCTGGAGGCCCTCTTTTAAAATACCCTGTATAATCCATAGTTGTCTAATCTGGAAGGTGAGCAGATTTTAGTTTACATTTTTTATTTGGTCATTCAGCAGACGCTTTTGTCCAAAGTGACTAACATTTGAGGAGGCATTCAGCGATTCAACAAGAAGAGGCAACACATACAACAACTGCTGATTATACAGAGCAACTGTTAGTGCGCAAAGAATTAAGGGATGAAGTTAAGAGGGGGAAGGTTTTTCTATTTTTTTTTAATTAAGAGAGTGTTTCTACAGGTGGTTTGTCAAGGCCACTCATCTGCGTGAAGCACGCTTCATAAATGCACAATGCTTTTGTTGTTGTTGTTTTGATATGGAGTGAATGTAAAAATATGTCTGGAGCAAATGTGCAAAAAACTCACATATCAGAGAGACGAAAGAGTGTTTTCAACAGGTGGCTTGTCAAACCCACTCACCTGTGTGAGGCACACTCAGAATTTATAATATTTTGGGGTTGGTTTGTGGTGAGGTGGGAGAGAAAAGTATGAAGGTAAATCAGTAGCAAAACTCGAGAGCTTGCAAATCTGAATGTGACAACTTGTGATGATGATATTTGTTTGTGTAGGTTGAAATGTACACTTACAGCTCACGCTCTCTCGATTTGCACACACAGACGACAATCCAATCACTTGTGTTTTGAATTCAAGTTGCAGATCAATTGTTGTGTACTTGTAAAATGTCATTCACAAATACAAAATGATAGACACACGTGTGTGCGGCAAATTTGATTGCAGCTTTGCTGTACAATCTCAAGTCGGCACTCACAACCTCTCAGATTTGCCAGCTCAACTGCAAATCTCTCGCGCTCTGACTTCTGCTACACATTTTGTGTGATTCCTGTAGCAGAACTCATTTGTGCACTCGAAGATGCAGTGGCACGAGCAGCGCAGGAGAGGAGCGGGGCAATAGAATATTTCCTATGATTAATTTACTATTTAGGAGTTTTTAAAACATATTTCCTGAAAATATATATATTTTTAAATATTATTAATTCTGAAATAGAATTAGTACTGAAATGTACATACCAGTAAAAGAGCAGCAAAGTCGGTTTATTGGCTAGAGACAGCCAAAGAGATGGGCAGTTTTTGTACATCAGCACACAGGGCAGCTCAATCTGTTGAAGGCATCGAGCAATCAGAGGGTAAGTTATTATTTTTAATAGTTATCTCTTAATTTAGTTACCTAGTAATTTATGTTTAGACTTCAGATTATGGAGTGGACCTTTGTGCTTACTTAAAAAAAAAATAATAATAAATTAACAAATAAATAAATAAATAAGGCGAGGCAGTGGCGCAGTAGGTAGTGCTGTCGCCTCACAGCAAGAAGGTCGCTGGGTTGCTGGTTCGAACCTCGGCTCAGTTGGCGTTTCTGTGTGGAGTTTGCATGTTCTCCCTGCCTTCGCGTGGGTTTCCTCCGGGTGCTCCGGTTTCTCCCACAGTCCAAAGACATGCTGCAGGTGAACTGGGTAGGCTAAATTGTCCGTAGTGTAAGAGTGTGTGTTTGTGAGTGAATGTGTGTGTGGATGTTTCACAGAGATGGGTTGCGGCTGGAAGGCTGCTTAAAAACTTGCTGGATAAGTTGGCGGTTCATTTTAATGTGGCGACCCCGAATTAATAAAGGAAGTAAGCTGACAAGAAAATGAATGAATGAATAAATAAATAAACAACCCAGGCTCATTCTAAAAGCAACCTCTACATACTCTCCTGGAGATCGCCAGACACATCTCAGGTGCCACATTGTTTTTGTAGTTTTTGTTTTTAGCGAATCCACCAGAGGCTGTTGTGTATGCTTTTTCAGATCTCAGATTCCTCTCACAAGTGCCACAGTCTCCTGAATGGCTTCCTGACTGACCAATCAATTGATCCATCCTCCTCTTTCCCCAAACCCAACCGACAGTGTTTTCAAAAGCAATACAAAAATCTCATGATTTTTACCATGTTTTCAGATTTTACCACATTCTTGCTTGTTTATTTATTTTTATAGCTTCTGTTTTTGTCTTACGCACTTTCTGGAACCGTTCTTCACCGGTTTGAACCCCGTCGTCATGCTCAACTCATCTCAAGTACACCGATGTGCGCGGCGAGCCACTAGACAAACTGGTAACAGCGGAAAAGCCGTCCACATGGAGGTAAGCGGTCGGGGGCTAAGTACGAAAAGGAATACCGGCCCGTATGTTCATTTTAAAGATGAATTAAAGCCATATGTACTTCTGGCTACATAATTTGCGATCTCCAGAAATGTATATAGGGGTACGTTTTCAGAATGAACAAGTTTCATGAGATCAAATAGAAAATACCATACTGAAATGCAGCAACAGCTTTGTCGTGACATCAACTGCTTGTTTACTTTGCTTTGACTTTGCATTTCCATTGACCAATGAGAACACAGAAACTCTTCCATGCACAGCTTTTAAGGTGATGAATGTATCTTGATGATAAATGATGATGATGAATGTATGAAAGAAAACGACTGTCTACTGAAAGTATTGTTCAGTCCCTTATTTATCAGGGGATGCAGAATAAACCATCAACTATTACAGCACATGTTTATATGTTTTATGCATCGGATGCCCTTCCAGCTGCAACCCAACTCTGGGAAACACCCATACACTGTTATTCACACAAATACACTACAGCAAATTTAACTTAACAATTGACCAATAGTGCATGTGTTTGGACTATGGAGGAAACCGGAGCACCCGGAGGAAACCCACGCCAACATGGAGAACATGCAAACTCCACACAGAAATGCCATCTGACCCAGCCGGGCCTCAAACCAGTGACCTTTTTGCTGTGAAGCGATTGTACTACCAACTGCACCTCTATCATGTCCCCGATTGACAATCGCAATTGAAAATAGCTTACCGAGATGCAGCTTTGACATGACATTAACTGCTGTGTCCTAACATGAACCTAAATCAGTATGTGGCATATCATAAGCTGTTTTGTTCCACTAGTTAGACTAAAAGCAAAGCAGCAGTGGCCAGTTTTGGTCCAGAAGGGGAATTCACGCTGCGCTTTCAGTATGGTCGAAGAGGGTCATGTTACTCTAATAGCAGGAAGCCAGGGTTGTAGGTTATCTCTGGGCCGTGTAGAAGATGTTAGACAGCCCTGCTACTTTGACGCACAGTTGTTTCTCATTACCCTCTTTTCTCCTCTTGTTTCTTCCCAGTCTCGGTGACCTGAGATTCCCTCCAAAACACATTTCTGACTTTATCTGATGTCATCTCCCCGCCAGCTGTTAAGTGATAACACTAACCTGGACTGCACTGAATGGGATCCCACTCTTCAGCGGTGACGTGCCAAAGCCCTTATGAAAATCTCTCTTGTAGGAGTCGTGCACCAAACAGTTCGGAAAATGGATCATGCGTCGGGATTTCAGACACACTGCGAATGGCAATTCAGCCACTCACAGCTGACAAGCATGTCCTCTTGACCCTCCCACGTAGAAAAACAAAACCCGCTCTAAAATGCTCATTCCCACACAATTTAAAACACACATCTGCAACCAAACACAGTGAACCAAGGGTGAACCCTGGCCTTCCCGGGTCTGCTCTCATCTCACTTTTCCGGAGCATTATGAAAATGGGGAAAGAATGTGAGCAATTCACAGCATTTGGGCCGACTAGAATAATCTCCCAGGTATGACGGGGGTGGAGGACAGCCCAAGTGAACCGCGCTGGAGGAATCCACAGTATGCACATTCTTAAGCGGGTGTACGAGGTATCGTAACTCACAGAGAGCATTGTCTTCGAGGCTGGAGGCAGTCAGAGGATGTTTTGATCAGAATCAAGAAATAAAACAACAACTAGACGGCAGATGGGTTTGACAGAGCAGATTCTTTGAGTTATTTCAAAGAATGACTATGATCTTTTTCATAACTCTACTGAAAAAAACAGCTTAAACCAGTATAGGCTGGTTTCAGCTGGTTGACCAGGCTGGTTTTAGAGGGGTTTTGGCCATTTCCAGGCTGGTTTCAAGCCATTTCCAGCCTGGTCTTAGCTGGTCAGGCTGGCAGATGACCAGCTAAAACCAGCTTGACCAGCCTAGCCAAGCTGGAAGTCCAGCTAAAACCAGCTATATCCAGCTTAAACCAGGCTGGTTAAGCTGGATTTAGCTGGTAATTTTCCAGCCTGACCAGCTAAGACCAGGCTGGAAATGGCTGGAAACCAGCCTGGAAATAGCCAAAACCCTTCTAAAACCAGCCTGGTCAACCAGCTAAAACTTAGGCTGGTTTAAGCTGGATTTTTCAGCAGGGAAGACGGTTGTGACGCATTTAATGGTCATCAGTATCCTAAATCCTTAAAAGTTTATCATATTTAGATTTTTGAAACAATACTTCTGAAGTAATCCCCATCTTGGTCTTGATGGTGAATCTCCTCTCTGTTTGCAAGTGTGTGGGCGTTCGAGTAGTCGCTGCTTTCAGGTGATTTACATTTGACAGGATTGACTGTATTGTACCTCGCATTGGTTTCATACAGATTACAAAACCGAAAACCTTTTGTTTTCAATGCACTTGGTTTATTTAAAAGCACAGATTTCAAGCTTTTTGAAGATATATTTCTTATGTCTGTGAAGCAAGTATTCGCTGAGATTTGAGTGCATTTGTTGACCACCAAACAATTGTAAAAACACATATCTGCTCTGAGCTTTTCCCCAGGAGAAACACCAGTCTATATCAGGGGTGCCCAAACTCAGACCTGGAGGGCCGGTGTCCTGCATATTTCAGTGCTAACCCCAAATAAATACACCTGAACCAACTAATCAAGCTCTTTCTCGATATACTATAAACTTCCAGGCAGGTGGGTTGAAGGAAGTTGGAGCTAAACCATGCAGGACACTGACCCTCCAGGACCGAGTTTGGACACCCCTGGTCTATATCGTTTGATGATTGGTTTCTGTACTACTCAGGGCTTCATTCGCATGTTGACTGTTATACTTTTCCCCATTCAAGTCTATACGAGTGACATGTCTTATGTATTCTATAGCCTTTGACGTCACCTAGTTCAGCAGGAAGAAGAAAGTCAAATCTAGATAACCCATGTAAAGTGGCAATTTTTACCTGAGTTTACCATTGCTTTCACCCCGCCCTAAAGCCCCAGGTAGCCTTCTTTGGCCCAATGTATTCAGCAAGCCTAAAAAGACCAGTCTTTGGTCCCGAGGAAGTTCTGTTAGTTGACATCTTGCCTTGAGTGATCTCTCCAGTAACGCAGGGGCGATGATCCAGCACATCTTTTCCATAATATCAAACCACAGGATTTTTTATTTTCATGATCAGTGCTGTGATCATTGTGAATCTGAATGGTTTTATACTGTGCCCGCAACTGTTTTAGCTTTTCCCAGACTTGTATGTTACCGTAGTGTGTTTACCCTGTAACTTCCCAAGCTCAGTAACAATGTTTTTTACAATGTTTCATCCTCGTTTCGGTAGATCACGTCAAATATTCTCCTCAGCTTGAATGTTCAGGAGAGCCCTGAACTCTTCTACTGACCAGTACTGTCTGTTCTTGCTGTCTTTTCTTTGTTCATGTAGACCTATTAGACCTATGTTTGTGCATGATTGCAAATCTAGTGAATTGGGCATCTGGCCACAGAAACTTTTTACCAGATTTCATGTCTCTTTTACCCTGCCCTAAAGCCCCCGGTAGCCCACTTTAGCGGGTCAAAAAAGACTAGTACTGTCTGTTCTTCCTTGCTTTTTTGTGCATGTAGACCTTCTCAGTCAACATGTGTCCATGTGAGATTGAAAATGTAGTGAAACGGGCATCTAACCACAGACCCTCTTTTGACTGATTCTGCCTTTGCTTTCACCTTGGGCCAAAGCTCCAGGCAGCCCACTTAGGCCCAAGGTACTTGGCAGACCAAAACGGCCCAGGCTTTGGCTCTGAAGAAGCCCTGAGACCTGATTACCCCCAGACATTACTGTGGAAATGCTTCGGGTGCAAACTAAAGCAAGGACTCTAGTGTGCGTAGACTCTCAACCCGAGAGAGTCCAGACTCTGATGTGTGTACTTTTGCCATCTCTGAGAATGACTGACAAAAAGGATGAGCCAACTGACCAATCACAGCAGATTTCAGAGTATGTCCCTGTAGAAGGTGGAGTGTATGAGGAGGGCACTTTAAAACAAGTCGATATATTCTAGCAGACCCCAAAGATTAATGTATGATTCTGCACACTCTTTAAACAGCAGTTTCTCAATCTATACTGTACTTAAGACTGGAATTTATCAACAGTACGATCCTCAACTGAGTTAGACTAAGCTTGATTGCAGGAATATTGGCTACCAAATAATGCAACCCGGGCTCATTGTGGAAACGTAGCCCCGCGGACCGCGATTTATGTCCCGGGAGGTACGTATTCAGCGGTTTTTGTTTTCGCGGATCCGGGAGAGGCCGCTGTGCACGCTTTTTCGCATCTTGGGAGCGAGCACCGTTCGCGTCCGCTCTGTTCTCGCGCGAAAAGCCGCCGACCCGGCCGCCCTCCTCTTCCTCCTCCCCCTTCCCTAAACCCGAGCGACGGTTTGCAAAAGCCATCCAGAAAGAAAAAAAAAAAAGCAAAAGCCCTCATCTTCGATTTCGACCGCGTTTTCGGATCCCATCACGTTCTCGCCCTTATTTTTCGGATTCTATTTTTCATCTTGCCAGATTTCCGGAACCGCTGTACCCTGGACTCGATCCCGGTCATCATCCCTGCGGCCGGCTCCTCCTCCTCTCTTCCTCCGGGGCCTCCGCTCCGCCAACGCAACGCTGTGAGCTAAGTGGACAAACTGGTTGCATCGGGAAAGCCCTCCACTCGGAGGCGAACCGTCGGCCGGCGAGCGCGAAGAGGAGGAGCGGAGCGGTGCCACACCGCCCCGCAGCGTTCGCTCGAAAAAACTAAACGTGGCCTTACATACCTCCAGCCACATAAATCGCTGTCTCCAGAAACGTCCGCAGGGCTACGTTTCCAGAATGAGCTTGGGTTAAAAATAATGTTATTAATCAGCATTAATAACTCATGACTGAAAAGCCTTGGTGAAAAGACCTGAATTGAATTTTATTAAATTGACATGACATGAAAATTCACTTTGACGCTCTTCTGCTGATTGTGGAAAGACGATCTCCAGCTTTAGTCATCTTCAAGGATGGGTTACTGTCTTTTACTGTATATTCAATATTTTCCTCAATTGATTGTGATTCAACAGTGGGTTGATCAACGTTAGTTCACACCTAATAATTCATTCATTTTCCTTTCATTTTATCAGGAGTCACCACAGCGGAATGAACCGCCAATTTATCAGCGGTTAGCACTGTCGCCTGGTTTGAGTCCCAGGCGTTTCTGTGTGCAGTTTGCATGTTCTCCCCCTGCTGGTGTGGGTTTCCTCCGGGTCCCACAGTCCAAACACATGCGCTATAGGTGAATTGAATAAACTAAATTGGTGGTAGTGTATGTATTTGAATGCGAGAGTGTTCAGGTGTTTCCCAGTGCTGGGTTGTGGCTGGAAATGCATCCGCTGTGTAAAACATATGCTGGATAACTTGGCAGTTCATTCCGCTGTGGCGAACCCTGATAAATAAAGGGGCTGAGTTGGAAGAAAATGGATGAATGGCTGAATGTGGATTCTATAGCCGTCATTTATTCACTCATTTGTTATTTCTGTTTCCATGAATCTCTGAGCTCAATCTAATCCCGAGTCTCTAACATATTTACTTTGCAGCTCAAAGATTCATCCGGGGTCACAACATAACATAACACACAAATCAACCCTGCGCTGCCCTAGAACAATAAAGCCTTGTTTTATTAACGGCTGTTTCCTGTCGGAAGTCTGAGATTCTCATCTACTTAAGCCCTAACAGTTTGCTGACATTGCTAGTCACTGCATAGTCTCTCATGGCCCGGTCCTTAGCCATAATTTGTGAGAGAAGGCTTCATCTCAGCCAGATGTTCCTCAGATCAAATCTTCATACATTTCCAGAGCATATTAACTGCTCAATAAGATAAATTGAATTAAATAAAAAATCTATGTAGTTATGTATTAGAGGAGGAGCTGCATGGTCTAACATGACTTCCCCTGTGCTACAATTAAAACTTTCAAATTGTTCAATGAACAGATACAATCAATTTTCAGCTTAGTCGTTTTAATCTGGGGTCGCCACAGTGGAATGAACCGCCAACTTATCCAGGACACAGTGGATTTACACAGTGGATGCTCTTCCAGCTGCAACCCATCACTGGGAAACACCCATACACTCTCATTTACACACATACACTACGGGCAATTTAGCTTACCCAATTCACCTATAGCGTATGTGTTTGCACTGTGGGGGAAACCAGAGCCAACCCACGCCAACACAGGGAGAACATGCAAACTCCACACAGAAATGCCAACTGGGACTTCCGGTTCCGGAGAGCATGGAGAATGCTGCTAAGCTCCAACAATCCTCCAAATAATTTAAAGTAATTAATCCTCAGATTTAATAGTTAATCGTCAAAAGTGTTCTCAAGATATTCAAGAGCACATTAAGCCTTGATAATGCCAAAAAAAGAGCAGACTACAAGAAGAGGTCGACGAAGACCACTCCAAAGCTGGACAACCTGAGGAGTTCACTTTTAACAATCAAGACATTATGGATGCTATACCAGCCTTAAATGCCTCAGTTAATCAAAAGATTAGACGCCTTTACACACTTTTGCAAAATTGCGTACAATGCAATGACCGAAAAAATTGCGTCGATTGAAGAGGCTTGCATAGACCAGGGGGTACGCCTGTCAGCAGTACAAAAGCAGTGTGGAGAATAGGTGGACCAATGCAAACGACTCAGAGAAAAAAGTGTTGATCTCGGATCCCGCTTCAGGCGCAATTCGACGGGTGGGAATTGCTGAAAAGCAAAAAATCGGTAGACCCACCGAATTCATCACGGAACTTCTCCCAAAATTGCATGGCCCAGAAAACTTCATCAAACCAGTACAGGTAGATCAAACACACAGAGCGCAGCAAAGACTGAAAGACGATCGCCCGAGAGCATTTGTCATCAGATTACATCACTACCAAACGAAATGAAGGAATCAAGAGTTCACACTAAGCTGATGATCGATTATAAAGCCTGTTTGGCATGCTGTGCCAGGAGAGAGCCCTGAACTCGTAAGATCCTCGAGCTCCCTCCCATGTCGTTCATATGAAGGTAAGTGGTCAGCTGGTAGTGCAAAAATGAACAGAAGCCAGCAGCAGCATCATAATTCAATTCAATTCATTCATTCATTTATTTTCTTGTCGGCTTAGTCCCTTTATTAATCCGGGGTCGCCACAGCGGAATGAACCGCCAACTTATCCAGCAAGTTTTTATGCAGCGGATGCCCTTCCAGCCACAACCCATCTCTGGGAAACATCCAACACATTCACATTAGCCTACCCAATTCACCTGTACTGCGTGTCTTTGGACTGTGGGGGAAACCAGAGCACCCGGAGGAAACCCACGCAAATCCAGGGAGAACATGCAAACTCAACACAGAAACACCAACTGAGCCTGAATTAAATTTAGTTCACCTTTATTTGTATAGCATAAAATTGGGGTGATACGATAAAATTTTTTAGACCTGGTAAGAACTCAGACCTGGCAGCTGAAGTTGTACTAGCTGAAGTTTGTTAATAGAGGATGCTGGGCAGCCGGCAAACAGCATTACAGTAATCCAGCCTAGAAGTCATAAAAGCATGGACTAGCTTTTCTGCTTCTGAGATGGATAACATACTTCGTAATTTACCAATATTTCTCAGATGAAAGAATACAGTTTTTGTGACATGGTATATAAGATTTTAAAAAGTTAAGTTGCTGTCTAATATGACACCCAGATATTTTATAGTAGTAGAGCTAACGCTAACTTTGTATCCCTCTAATTGCATGTTAAGTTGTGAGATCTGCTGTGTACAGGATTATTTAGGCCCAATAAGTAATAACTCTGTTTTGTCTGAGTTTAACAGAAGAAAATTGTTGGTCATCCAGTCTGTACCATCTTTAATACACTCAGTTAGCTTAGACAGTTCAGACATCTCATCAGGTTTAGTTGAAATATATAATTGAGTATCATCTGCATAGCAGTGACAGCTGATCCCATGTCTTCTAATAATGCCTCCCAGGGGTAGCATGTATATTGTAAACAGCAAAGAGCCTAAAACTGATCCTTGAGGCACCCCATACTTTACTGGGCTGACTTGTGAAGGCTGGCCATTAATATTCACAAACTGGTAACGCTCAGCTGAGTATGACTTAAACCATTGTAGAGCTTGTCCCTGGACACCTGTAGACTTTAAGTGATCTATGAGGACATTGTGGACGATTGTGGCACTAAGATCGAGTAAAACTAATAGCGAGATGCACCCTTGGTAAGCAGCTAAGAGTAGATCATTGGTTATTTTCACTAATGCGGTTTCTGTACTGTGATGAGGCCTGAAACCTGACTGGAACCCTTCAAAAACATTGTTCCTCTGCAGAAAGGAGCATAATTGGGCAGAAACAACGTTTTCTAATATACATCCAGAAATACCAGCACATAGCTTTCATTTAGAAATGAAGACGTACCTCCAGCTACATAATGTACACTCTCCAGAAATGTAGACTGGGGTACGTATCCACAATGAGCCTGTGTTGGATCCAATCATATGCAGTAAGAGCTGAAAAACAATGGATCCAACAGAGGCTCATTGTGGATATGTACCCCTGTCTACATTTCTGAAGAGTAATGAAATGTCTACATTTATTTCACATGATTAACGACTATAAACCGAGGGCTCAATAAACGAACAGATCAAATCTTTTTCTTGCTTTCACCACATGTAATTGGCTTCTGTCTGAATGGACGACTCAAACCTGATGGAAGACTGGACAAAGGAGCTAATCTCCTCCTGTGTATGTACTAATGAACGAATCACATTCTGAGAGGACTCACCACTCAAGAGTCACACAAAAGATTCATTCGAAATGAACGAATTGTTCAAGAACGACCCATCACTGCGATGTTGCTTCACACTATTTGGGATCTATTGTCTGCTCAGACTGACAGGGGTGAGAGTTGAAGGTAATCCTGCATAGCAGAGGTGCTGTGCTGAAAGAGGATCCGTCTGTAGCGTGTGAAGCTGCTGGATCCCTGTGCCAAATCTGAAGGAGCTGTCCGACGTGCAGGCACCTGCTGTCGTCCCACCCAGCAGACCAAACACACACTGCCCCCCCCCAGGATGCCACCTGATCCTCAGCTGCACATAATCCTGGTCAGACGGCTGGCTTTTCCTTACACACATCTGAATAAAACCATTACATAAGAAGCCACAATGCTTTCTGTCAGACAAGCCAATTTGGATGAAATATGTACTAATGATATAATTGGTGTGTAAAGGTGTTTGGACATGTTTGGAAGCCGCCGGTCTCATCATTTGTGTTGTGCATATAACATGAGGTAGTGGCTTGACTAAAATAAGGCTGCATGCATCAGGATTATTTTATATTTCACCTATAGGTCTGTGTGTGTGTGTGTGTGTGTGTGTGTGTGTACAGTAAGTGTATTTCGAGGATGTTTCCACCCCAGGCTCATTGCAGATACATAAACAGGTCTACATTTCTGGGGATATTGAAATGCATAACCGGAGATATGTCTGCTCCATGTTTCAGGTATTATTGAAATTGTCAACAGTCCATATTTCTGTGCCCGACGATCAGGTAGTCTTGGTCCTTACCTTTGACCACCACTTGTTACACAATGTACCAGCCCATTTGTGTCATGACCGCAAGGATAAGATCTCGGATACAATGAGTTTCCTTCGCAGGGTGGCAGGACACACCCTTTTAGACAGGGTGAGGAGCTCTGTCACCCAGGAGGAGCTTGGAGTAGAGCCGCTGCTCCTCCACATTGAGAGAAGTCAGCTGAGGTGGCTCGGGTATCTGTTTCGGATGCCTTCTGGAAGCCTACCTAGGGAGGTGTTCCAGGCATGTCCCACCTGGAGGAGGCCTCGGGGAAGACTCAAGACACGCTGGAGGGACTATATCTCTAGGCTGGCCTGGGAATGCCTTGGAATCCCCCCGGAGGAGCTGGAGGAAGTGTCTGGGGAGAGGGAAGTCTGGAGTTCTCTCCTAAGACTGCTGCCTCCGCGATCCGGCCCTGGATAAGCGGATGAAAATGACATGACATGACATGACAGTCCATATTTCATCATGTAGTTTATCATAAAGCTATGAAAATACCTTAAAACGTAGTTTATAAAAACATCACCCAGGTATTACACTGTTAAGATGGTCTATGAGGACATGCCTCAAAATGCTTAAAAAATCATCTCTTATGGTTTTTTGATATTGATATTTTGCCACAGATTTCTTGTGAGGGTTGGGTTTAGGGCTAAGGGTATGTTAAAGCAATGCAGCAAGCAGCTTTGAATCAAATAACATACATTGCACCTGTGGAGAGTCCTCATAAACCACAAATACAAGTGTGTGTATGAGAGAGAGAGATAGAGAGAAAGAGCCCATTGCAATATGCATTATAGGAAAACCTCCACCTGAGATCCACATGCTTTAGTGTTAGTAATGGGATCAGAACAGTGGGATCAGTCTAACACTTCCCCATTTCTTATTGCTACTTTCCTGTCTTCAGTACAAATGCAAAAAAAAAAAAGTAAAATTAACCATAATAAAGTCGTTCATTCATTTTCTTTCGGTTTATTTTATAAGAACCTCTGATAATTCAGGCATGTGTTTTACGCAATATAAAAGCAAGAATCACAAAATACGCAAAACTGTTCATTTACAGATATTTTTGACAGTGCTTTGCTTTACTCTCATATTGCCGTAAATGCTGCCTACATCATCAGTAGTAGTTCTTTCTGCTGTGTTTCTCTCAGTCTGTGTGGATGTAGACGCAGGACGAGTGAACTCAAAACCAATGGAGTTTCCCTCCAAACAGCCCCCCTCCATCAACCCCGCTTTCCCAAACTGTGGAAAATCTGACCGTTTTGCTCCAGGGAGACTCCACTGTCAAACAATAACCATGTAACATCGCAGTTCTTCCCCAAACGTTTTTATTTTTGCTCATTTTTATTAATCTTGCCTCTTAATGGAAAAGGGTCTCCATTATCAGAGGTTTCATCCTAATATTGAGATTATTCTTGACGTATGAGTGAGCGCAGCCATTGGAATCTTAATAAAATTGCTTTATATTCTTATGCTTTATATTTATATTATATTCATTTTTGGCTGAGTCCCTTTATTTATCCGGGGTCACCAAATCGGAATGAACCACTAACCTATCCAGCACATGTTTTATGCAGCGGATGCCCTTCCAGCCACAACCCAACACTGGGAAACATACACTCTCGCATTCAGACACATACACTACGGTCAATTTAGTTAATTCAGTTCCACTATAGCGCATGTGTTTGGACCAACACAATCTCACAGCAATTCGTAGCTTTTTTTATTTATTGAAAATAAAATAAAATGTATAAATTAAAATAAAATGTATTTTATTTATTTATTTGTATGAATTCGTACGATCTAATTCGTACAATTTAATATGATTTGCTTATACCCCAAATGACGGTTGAGGTTAGGTGCCATGCCTCCTTTTTAAATCGTACATTTTAGTATGACTGAACTTGAATTTGAAACGACTGAAACGAATTTGTACGAATTAGCCACTAAACTGTCAAAACATAAAATACTTACGTTTCCTCATGAGATCAGGCTGGTTTGGACTGTGGGTGAAACCGAAGCCCCCGAAGGAAACCTACACGAACATGGGGAGAACATGCAAACTCCACACAGAATTGCCAACTGACCCAGATGGGGCTTGAACCAGCGACCTTTTGCTGTGAGGCGATAGTCCCACCCACTGCGCCACCATGACGCCCTGCTTTCTTTTTTTTCAGTAAAAAATACTGACCTCTCAATAGAGCATTAGCAATCTTTTTAGATGATTGCGGGTTTAATGTTTGTATAATAAGTCAGAGAGTAAAATATATCTCAACTTCCACAAAGAACACCACAATAACCTTCTTGCAGCAAGGAATTTTTCCCAGTATTTCCTATAATATTTTTTTGTTTTGAAGAAAGTTTCTTTGTTTTATTTGGACTATAATAAATGCTGTTCTAATTTTTTTAAAACCACTTTAAGGTCAATGTTATTAGCCCCTTTAAAGATGCAGTAGCTGATAGTCTTCAGAAACATGTGTCGTTGTGCTGGTTGAAAGTCTCTTCACAGTCCAATAGTGATGATTAAAGTAAATGATCTAAATGTGTTTTAAAAAAACACAAAAAACTAAACAATGTTCATCTAATTAAATAGAGTCATGCAGATGATTTCCATAATTCTGATAAGTAACCCAAACTGTCTGTCAACAAATGTAGATCATTACCTGCACACGAGAGAGAGAGAGAGAGAGAGAGAGAGAGAGAGAGAGAGGTAAAAACAAATGCGGAATCAAAACTTGTTTAAATCCTGAATTGACATTTGAGTTATGCTTTTGCATACTGGAGGAAGAACAACACCATAACTGAAGTATTTCTTTTAGACGGGTAATGTTCTGATTTAAAATTATTTTAGCTTCACGCAAAGCTGATGTAGATTGGGTTGTTTTGAATGGGTTATATGCACAGAAGTGTTTAACATTCAAGATTCACATTCGAGAGGATCACGTGCTTATGATTGTTCACAGCTGTTCCAACTTTAGCTAATGACTGATTATCCTGTCAGACGATCCTTAACTCACTATAAATAACCAGACTTTTCTCATCTCAATATCTTCGTCTTGAAAAAACCCCCCCACCCAACCCTACTTTCCCATCTTTCAATCGGGCGTCACGGTGGCCAGCGATTAGCACTGTTGCCTCACAGCAAGAATGCTCCTGGTTTAATTCCTTTCCAAACCAAACAGCATTTCTGTGTGGAGTTTGCTCGTTCTCATCGTGCTCGCGTGGGTTTTCCCCGGGTCCTCCGGTTTCCTCCCACAGTTCAAAAACAAGCACTCTAAACAATTAACCAAAATACATTAGCTAAACTCTCAGTACACCTTTCAGCATACATATCAACACAAGCAAGAAGGGGAGTCATCGAGATCTACCTGAGCTCAAACTCCCCTCTCGCCTTGCAACGGGAGGGAGCCCAGGATTCGAGGATCTTATAAGCTCAGGGCTCTCTCCTGGGACAGCACGCCAAACTAGCTTTACTATCAATCATCAGCTAAGTGTGAACTCTTGAATTGATAATTATTTATACGGTTGGCATTAAGATGAACATATAAACGTTATCTGACTAACTTCTAGCAGCTAAATGTGTCAGGGAAAATATTCAAAGGCTTTTATTCTCATAAACCGTGCGGACGTGAATGCGTCTGACCAGCCTGATCTCACGAGAAAACGTAAGTATTTTACGTTTTGCCAGTTTAGTTGCTAATTCGTACGAGTTCAGTCGTACGAAATGGTACGATTTTTAAAAGGAGGCGTGGCACCTGACCCCACCCCTAACCCCAACCGTCATTGGGGGATAAGCAAATCGTACTAAATTGTACGAATTAGATCGTACGAATTCATACGAATTAGCCACTAAATGAAAAAGTTACGAATTGCCGTGAGATTGTGTTTGTCTGACTGTTCTGATTGGCTAAAGCAGACGTCTCACGTCAGCACGTTCTAGACGTGCACGCGCTCTTTCCGGCAATCTTCCTTCTGCGTTCACACGGCGCAGCATTCTGGTTAATTACAGGTAATGTTACAACTTCTCTTTCTGGAAAATAGCCAGAACGAATTTACCGGCATTTTCAAAAAGGGCCTGTTCACACATGCAGACCTCTCCGGAAAATTGCTGGTAATTTTCCGGAAAGATCTGTATGTGTGAAAGGGGCTATTTTGTGCCGTCATCATGGCAAAGATAAATCAGTTATTAGAGATGAGTTATTAACACTATTATGTTTAGAAATGTGTTGAACAAAATCTTCTTTCTGTTAAACAGAAATTGGGGAAAAGACTAGACAGGGGGACTGTAATAAATCAGCAGGGCTAATAATTCAGGCTTCAACTGTATATGTTTTTATGCTCACACATTGTTCCGATTATCTGTTATTTAGTTTCATCACATGGCATTTCTGCATTCAGCATAGACCAGAAATCTCCGTTGTACACCTGTTTGGGACACTGAGCAACACCGAGCACCACTAAACAGATTTGTTGACTATAATTGGAAGTGATGGAGTTTTGTAGCGAATCGCTGTACGCTTGCAGTGGAGACGCTGGAACAGCAGATTCCCAGAATCCATTATAGCAGCTTCAGCTTCGGCGGATCCAGCGTGCGGCAGGAGATGAATCATAACATCGGGAAACAGTTGTTAGATATAAATTCTAATAAGGCCATATAAAAGCACATGGAGCAAGTATTGGAGGCATGCGGCATGGAAATCTGGCCAGAAAGTGTGGGACCAGGATGGAGAGAGAGGTAATGGAGAGGTCAGTGGGAGGAGAGCAGCATGTGGATCGGGATGAGGAAGAAGTTAGTAGGGCTGTAAATGGAAGAAAGATGGAGAAAAAGCTGCAAAGGAGAGCCAAGCGCACTGTACACGATTAGAGCTGAGCACATTTGACCAGCATCTCACTTAGCAACTAATCAACCAGGTGTGTCGTGTATGTGTGCAGGCAGCTCAAAATTATTCACCCGCCTTTTTTCTTCTTCAAATATTTCCCAAATGATGTTAAACAGAGCAAGGAAATGTTCACAGTATGTCTGATAGTATTTTTTCTTCTGGGGAAAGTCTTAGTTGTTTTATTTCGGCTGGAATAAAAGCAGTTTTAATTATTTTGAACCCATTTTAAGGTTAGTATTATTAGCCCCCTTAAGCAATATTTGGTTGGATTGTCTACAGAACAAACCACTGTTATATAATGACTTGCCTACAGATGTGGTGTTTTATGTGATATTTCAGTTTTGCACGTTATCTAAAAAAACATAGCTAATGGCATTTTTCTCTTGTTGTTGCGAGGTTTTCATTAGGTTTCAAAAATAAATTCATATATGTGAAATGTTCAAAAACCTTTAAGTGCCGTCTCAGATATCCATCGAGAATGAACATTTTTCTCAGCCTCCTTTGTTTATGTTAAGTTATTTTACTTTAAAGACCAGGAAAAGGACTTTAGTGACGGGAAGATCATTTTACTGACTCGGATCTTCGAGTATCGTTCATCAAGATGAACAAATCTTTTTTCGAGTCATTTCATTAATTTGGTTCAATTTGCCAAAATATTATTAAAATGTTACGAATTGCTTCCAAACACATCTACAACTAGCCCAAAAGGTTGATCACACGACAAATAAATCATAAATACAATATAAGAAGGAGAAAATAATAATTCAATGTTTACCTGCTCTTCTGTCTATGAAGGCATTTTTGTTTCTTTGCTCAGCTCAGCTCTTCATGTCTTCAAATGTCAGCGGTTCATTCACGTTACACTGACAGTCACATATAATCTTAATCCATGCACAGTCTAAGCCGATAGAAGCCATGATCGTTCGATCATCACGTGACAGAATGACTCAAACCCGAGGACTCGAGAGATGAACGGTTCAATTCTTTTTCCGGCTCTAAACGCATATGATTGGCCATTGAGGAACGACTGACTCAGACCCGATAGAGGACTCGAGAGATGAACGGATCAATTCTTTTTCTGGCTCTAAACGTGTATGATTGGCCCGTGATGAACGAGTGACTCAGACCCGATAGAGGACTCGAGAGATGAACGGATCAATTCTTTTTCTGGCTCTAAACGTGTATGATTGGCCCGTGATGAACGAGTGACTCAGACCCGATAGAGGACTCGAGAGATGAACGGATCAATTCTTTTTCCGGCTCTAAACGCATATGATGGGCCATTGAGGAACGACTGACTCAGACCCGATAGAGGACTCGAGAGATGAATGGATCAATTCTTTTTCCAGCTCTAAACGCATATGATTGGCCATTGAGGAACGACTGACTCAGACCCGATAGAGGACTCGAGAGATGATCGGTTCAATTCTTTTTCCGGCTCTAAACACATATGATTGACCATTGAGGAACGACTGACTCAGACCCGATAGAGGACTCGAGAGATGAATTGTTCAATTCTTTTTCCGGCTCTAAACGCATATGATTGACCATTGAGGAACGACTGACTCAGACCCGATAGAGGACTCGAGAGATGAACGGTTCAATTCTTTTTACGGCTCTAAACGTGTATGATTGGCCAGTGATGAACGAGTGACTCAGACCCGATAGAGGACCTGAGAGGTGAGCGGATCAATTCTTTCTCCGGCTCTAAACGCATATGATTGGCCATTGAGAAACGACTGACTCAGACCCGATAGAGGACTCGAGAGATGAACGGTTCAATTCTTTTTACGGCTCTAAACGTGTATGATTGGCCCGTGATGAACAAGTGACTCAGACCCGATAGAGGACTCGAGAGATGAACGGATCAATTCTTTTTCCGGCTCTAAACACATATGATTGGCCATTGAGGAACGACTGACTCAGACCCGATAGAGGACTCGAGAGATGAACGGTTCAATTCTTTTTCCGGCTCTAAACGTGTATGATTGGCCAGTGATGAACGAGTGACTCAGACCCGATAGAGGACCTGAGAGGTGAGCGGATCAATTCTTTCTCCGGCTCTAAACGCATATGATTGGCTTCTGCCAATCTGATGAAGACTTGAAATTCACGATACTACCTGCACAAATGTGCGGATGAACTAATCACTCCCTGAGAGGACTCGCAGTTCCCGAGTCATATTGAAGATTCGCTCAAAATGAACGAATCGTTCATGAACGACCCCTCACTTAAGGACTTAATATTTGCCATAAATGTGATATTACTGAACCTACACACAGGATCCTGATAAAAATGAACATTTCAGACGGCATTTGGAGGTTTTCGCATCTGAACTCTTCTTGTATGTATTGTTAATTTTGGTTCATTCAATTATTTTGCTTTAGCTTAGTCCCTTATTTATCAGGGGCCGCCACAGTGGAACGAATCAGCGTCTATTTTATGAAGCAGATGCCCTTTTTAGATGCCACCCAGTACAGGGAAACACCCATACACACTCATTCACACACACACTCATACAATACGGCCAATTTAGCTTGCCCAATTCCCCTATATCGCATGTGTTTAGACTGTGGGGGAAACCGAAGCACCCGCAGGAAACCCACGCCAACACGAGGAGAACATGCAAACTCCACACAGAAACGCCAAACGACCTTCTTGCTATGAGGCAACAGTGCTAACCACTGAGCAACCCTTAGAATATAGAATTACACAATTTAGTATGGTTAAAACACTGATACTGCAGTCTTCACCCATTGGCTGAATTTATTTCGAATGCAGAAAAAGGAGCCAGAATTCTGGCAAACCTCCCTGAAACGAATGGAGTGTCACCCTGAGGCTGAAAGAAACTATAAGCCAGTGTGACGGGGCTGTTTCTTTTTCATAGCTCATGGCAATACAAGCAGAAGGAATCTGCCAATGGAGATATTCATGCTTTCGTTTCTCAGCGGTGTGGAAATCATTCCTGTTAAGTTTTCACACCAGCTCATGCACAGTACATTCAAGTCAACACAGAGGAACGGACTGTGGTTTTTGCACTGAGAACTGAAAAAATGGGACAAAAATATGGATGAAACGGTGGTTGGAAAAATGTGGGAAAATGTTTCTTTCTCTTGGCTAAACATCCACTCTTTTTTACACCCTTTTCTCCATTCTTTTGACTGCTGTTCATCACACAGTGGTTTTAAAGTTAGTTTCAAAGTCGCCACAGTCTGCGACAAGTCCCAAATGTGAACTTACACCTTAAAACATCTTAATATGTGTGCAGATATTTCAGAAACATGCTCAGTGAACATTCTTGTGTATCTGAAAAACAATGCTGAAATCAGATAATCTGCTTTGAAAATGTGCGTTACGTGCAGGAACGTCTGTCTGTGTTTTGGTCATTTAACCCGCCTACTGCCAATTAAGCCAATTATAATTCAGCACCCCGGATTGCCTCGGTAGAAACATGCATATTTTAATCTTTCATTCATGAAGGCTTTCAAAGCACGCGTATGTGACTGAAATGCGACCTTCGGTGAACAGTAGCAGCCCCGAAATGAGACACAGATGAGGTTAGTAGAGGTTATTAATTAGCAAATAATATAAACATTACCAACGTAAACATTAGGTGAGCAGGTTACATTGGAACAGCCCCAACAACACACTGCGTGACGAGTTTTGCAGTGTTTGGGCAGTTTACACCAGAGGAAACACGACAGAAATTTCACGAGTTTACAGATATTTGACTGAATAGAATATGTGTATTTGGCATGCTGTCCGAGGAGAGGGACACCCTAAAGGCTCCTACACACCGGGACGCTTTTCGTTTGGGTTTACCGTCAGCGTTTTACGAGACGTTTTTCCGTATTCAAACCTAAGGGATTTTCACTGACGTCAAGCAGAAGAGTATGCAAAATCACTCCTTGACGTTAGATGGCGCTACACAATTTTAAGCTTCCGACACCCCGCTTGTAGCACAGAAGAAGAGAGGAAGTTCACACGCTTGTTGTTAAAGTTACTGGTGACTCGAACAAGCATAGATGGTTCAAGTAGCAGCTCCAGCTCAAGCAATGAAGAAATGATTATTGTTCACCAGTGCAATAAGCAGCTCCACGTTCATATCGCCTCTGGGCATCTTCTTCAATGTGCGCTCACACTGACAGTTTTGCGCTTGAGCGCCTCCAAGTGCTGTTAACTGTAACTTCAGCAGCTCCGTGCACGTAAACAAAAGTGCCAACCTGATTGGTGAAGTTTTTAACGCGGCACGTCAAAATAAAAAAAACAAGCATGAGGCGTTTTTTTTTTAGAAATGGCGGTTTTGCGCTTGCCGTGTTGCGCAATGGTGTGCACGATTACATTGACGCCCTTTATATAGTCACGAGGCGTTAAAGGTCTCACGACAATTCGTAACTTTTTGATGTAGTGGCTAATTCGTATGAATTTATACGATCTAATTCAAACTATTTTGTACGATTTGCTCATCACCCAATGACGGTTGGGGTTAGGGGTGGGGTTAGGTGCCACGCCTTCTTTTTAAAATCGTAAATTTTCGTACGACTGAACTCATACGAATTTGTACGAATTAGCCACTAAACTGACAAAACGTAAAATACTTACGTTTCCTCGTGAGATCAGGCTGGTTATTCCCCTTATCAGGATAAAGAGAGATAGGGTCCGAGTGCAGTGTCTCAGATTTAAATAGGTATCTGGTTTAATAGTGTGGAGTTGGGGTGATGGAGGGACGCTGAAGTCAAGATTAACCGGGGGTATGACGTGTTTGACTATTTATATGGGTTTGCTCTTGAGCTGATTGGATAATAGAATGATTGTATGTGATGAATTAGACTCATCAAAGACTGACCGTGCTCATCCCGAAATTTGTTCATTAAACGTCACTTAAACACAGCACAGAATAGTGCACTCACTGCACTCCAGCAAAATGGTGAGGTTAATAAACTAATTAATATACATTAAAGCTCTTTAACATCATTAAGTGTAGATGCTGAATCACTGATATGTGTTGGTTTACAGACTCAGTTCTGAAGTTCAATTTCAGGCGGTTTATTATATTTTCTTGATCTGAGGTGAACTATCTGCTGCTGCTTTCAGTAGTACGGCAATAAATTTCATGTAAAATGGAATTCAAACTCACATTATTGGCATTTAATACTGAATTAAGCACATGAGGTGTATCTCATTTTTAATGAATACGTGAGTTGAATATCACATGCCAATGAAATGAGTAAACTCAAAATGTTGAGGTGTCTTTTTACAGGTAAATACCGTGACTTACAGCACAATAAGAAAGTTTTGCTCTTTTTTTTGTACAGTTGAAGTCAGAATCGGCGGTTCATTCCGCTGTGGCAACCACAGATTAATAAAGGGACTAAGCTGAAAAGAAAAAGAATGTAGAATGAATGAATGAAGTCAGAATTATTCGCCCCCTGTATATTTTCCCCCAATTTTTGTTTAACAGAGAATTTTTTTTCAACACATTTCTAAACATAATAGTTTTAATATCTCATCTTTAATACTTGATTTCTTTTCTCTTTGCCATGATGACAGTAAATAATATTAGACTAGATATTCTTCAAGACACTTCTACACAGCTTAAAGTGACATTTAAAGGCTTAACTAGGTTAATAAGAATATGTTAGGGTAATTAGTCAGTGTATAAGCGTGGTTAGTTCAGTAGATGATCGAAAACAAAGATTGCTTAAGGGGGCTAATAATATTGATGTACATATAAAAGTATTAATTAAAATGGTTATTTAAAAAAAATATTAATTACTTTTATTCTAGCCGAAATAAAACAATTACTACTTTCTCCAGAAGAAAAAACATTATAGCTGTGAAAAATTACTAATTCTGTTAAACATCATTTGGGAAATATTAGAAAAGAAACAAAGAAAAAATTTGGATGGTTTCATGTTCTCTGCAGTCAGTAATTCACCACACAGACAAAAAAATAAAATAAAACACATTGTGGTCGGCATGAAGCATGTTTATTCTTGCTGAAAGTCAACCCAAATTGAATATCATTTTGTTGATGGTTTTTGAAGATTAGGGCATGTCACGCTGCCTGTTCATGTTGCTGCAGCTTCTTTCTAATTGGATGAGCTTTAACCAAAATCATTTTAATCGGTCAATAATTGGTCAGTAGCTTTTGATGTCTTCTCCCTTTTAAAGCCTGCTTAGAACAAGCAGAGTTTGAGCCACACACTTGTTTATGCTTTAAACCACAGATACATGACAAAAGGACAAACACTATAAAGCTACGGTCACTCTGGGCTTATCCTCCCATAGACTTCCATTCATACGCACGCGAATAGACAATAAGTGAAGTTAATTTATAAACTAATTTTGAGAGGATCACGTGCTTATGATTGCTTGCAGCCGGTCCCGCATCATTTAATTTATGATTCACCAATCAGACGATTCCTTAGTGTCTCCGACTCGGTCCCAGTCATTCCCCTCGCTGGCCAGCAGAGGTCATCATCACCAGACTTTCGACATTACATCATCCATTGACTGATTAGCACTCACACCTGCACTACATGGCACCTGGCTCACGCTTATAAGCAGCACACACACACACAGCTTCATTGCGAAGTCTTGTTCTGCCCTGGCAAACACTACTGAGCTTTCTCATCCTTGCCTGCTTTCCCGTTGTAATCTTGCTTCGTTTACTGACCCAGTCCTGCCTTCCGCCTGCCTTGTACTTCAGCCTGAATCCTGACTTTGATCTTTGCCGCCTGCCTTGAATTCTAGTCTGCTTACCGACTCTGATACTAGCTGCCTGCCTCTGACCCATGCCTGCATACTCATCCTGTGTTTACCTGCCGCCAGCCCAACGATGATATACTACTGTGTTTGATGTGAGTTTGCGCACGCACAACATCTGTGTGCTATTTGTTATTAAACTGTTTAATAAAAATACTGCAAATGGATCCCTCTGTGTCAGCCACTTCGTTACACTAAGCCAGTATAGAAAAATGTGTTTTCTACCAATCTACATACAAGTTAAAGTTTAGATTTCAAAAAGTTTTACAAATGTCACGTGTACATGCAATATATATTTCAAAAATTCAATAAATATGAATATGACTCTGCCTCGAACTGTGTAGTGCTACTGTCACGATAACAAACGATCGTACTCCAATAGATCGCTGGACTTTATTCACTATAACTTATGGACTACAATTCCGCCATTTCTGGACTACATATTCCTACATGCACTTCGCTCAGACATGCATGCTTCCTCATCTAGACTGATTACACTCGCACCACCTGAGGATTGTCAGAGACTGATTGCACACACTATTTAAGCCACACACTCACCCATTCAGGTTGCCTAGTCTTGTTATCTGTATAGAATCAGTACAATGCGTATTCCTAGTCTTGGTTTCTTATGTTTTGAACTTTGCCTTGCCTACCTTTTCGTCTTATGCTGCGTTCACACCAGACGCGGCACACACATCAAGCGCGAGTGATTTACATGTTAAGTCAATGCAAACGCACAAATAGACATCCTGCGGCGCGATACGCGCGAATGACGCAAATTGCACGAATGGCGCGGGGCGAATTGAGCATTTTGCGTGTTTGTCGCGCTTAACAAGCGTTTCGCGCGAATCTCTCGATTTCGAAAATCTGAACTTCAGCGTACATTCGCGCCGCGTTAACCAATCAGAAGCTTGCTCTTGTGGGGGCGTGATTGTGCCGTAGAACCTGTTGTCGGTGTTCCGAGGGAAATCCTCCAGCCTTCACCGACAACAGTTCATCAAACTCGGCTAGGCTCAGTCAGAAGCACCGCTGAAAGCCTCCGTCATCCAGGTTCAGTTTCTGGAGGAGTTTATGAGCTCACAGAGCTGGATGCACCTCTGAAAGCATGTGGTGGACTCAGACATGACCCTAAATGTATCTACGCTGTTTTTCAGTTTTCATAAAGCACAAAACACTGTTATTTTCTCAATAAAATCCATGTTAGCCATTTAGCAATGAAGCTAGAGTCTTCGGGCAGACAGAAGCCCTGCCCATCACGCGAATCCGCGTCTGTTCTGAAGTGAATTTGACACGCAAATGAAGCGGGGGTTGACGCGCGTATGAAGCGAGTAACCTCAAATCTTCACGCGGCTATTTACGCGCATTCTGCGTCTGGTGTGAACACAGCATTAGTCTGCCGCCTGCCTTCTGACCACTCGCCTGATACTTCGACAACGATTCTGTACTTCCCTTGTATATCTGTTTGCACCTGTGCTGACCTTTGCTTGCCTGACTTTGAATAAACCTGCATGTGGATCCAAACTTCTGTTGTTAGTGTCACTCCCCGTGGTTGCAGCTATAGCTGCTTAATTTGACCAACTTGCCTAATTACCCTAACCTGCCTAGTTAACCTAATTACCCTAGTTAAGCCTTTAAATGTCACTTTAAGCTGTATAGACGTGTCTTGAAGAATATCTAGTCTAATATTATTTACTGTCCTCATGGCAAAGATCAAATAAATCAGTTATTAGAGATGAGTTATTATGATTAGAAATGTGTTGAAGAAATCTTTGTTAAACAGAAATTGGGGGAAAAATACGCTAATAATTTTGACTTCAGCTGTATGTGTAGCTAAAAGTGAGATTTCAGCCTATTTGAGAGCGTTACTGTGTGCATCATGTATAAGTCTGATTCACATCATTTACACTGTATGATTTCATTCACTTCTAGCAGTAAACGTCAGCGAGTTCAACCTCTCAAACCATATATAATGTATTCTCAGAACTACATTTTAACAGATGTTATAGCTGACTAATTTTAACGTTCTAGTTCCATCAACTTCTCATTAATTCCAGCCGAAGTTATTCTGTCAGTGCGGTGCGGAGGAAATCTGGAAGTGTGTTTTTTTCTACACCGACAGTTGAAAATATAGGCCAAACAGACAGTCAAGTGGAAACATTCGTGTGTTGAGGAAAAGGGAACGGTCTTATCGAGAGCGGATGACGTTCAGCGACTGGAGAACAGTTGAAAACTAGGAAACTCATTTTATTTGTCAGCAGATTTCATCATTTCTGACATGTTATATTCATCATAGCTGAGATGAGGGTTTAGACAGAGAGAAATCAGTTTTTCCATTCTCTCACTGAAATGGGCAAACGCGGGGCATGAAATGTTGAGGAAATGAGGAAAAGAGGGACACTGAGAGAAAACGGGGGGGAAGAAATCAACCACAGAGACTTTTTAGGCATTTACTCATAATAAAGACATTAGTACAGTACAATCCCATGATATCAATGGAGCTGCATCTTCAGCCCATCATTTAACCCTCAAGAGGACATTTTTTGGACTAAATTATTCTGTAATTTTCCTTCGGCTTAGTCCATTATTTATCAGTAGTTACCACAGTGGAATGAACCACCAACTATTTTGTCATAGGAATATGTTTTATGCAGCGGATGCCCTTCCAGCTGCAAACCAGTACTGGGAAACACACACTCACATTCACATACACTATGGCCAATTTAATTGACCCAATTCCCCTATAGTGCATGTGTTTGGTCTGTGGGATGAACCAACACTGGGAAAACATGCAAACTCCACACAGTAATGCCAACTGACCCAGCTGAGAATCTTGGGGTTTTGTTCACGAGGGAGGGAAGGATAGAACGTGAGATTTACAAGCGAACTGGTGCAGCAGTGATGCGGTCAATGTACTGGTGCGTTGTGGTAAAGAAGGAGCTGAGCTGAAAGGCAAAGCTTTTGATTTACCGGTCAATCTACATTCCTACTCTCATCTATGGTCATGAGCTTTAGGTCATAACGGAAAGCACAAGATTTCGGATACAAGCGGCCGAAATGAGTTTCCTTTCAGCTGGCAAAGTTTTCAGCTGGCAGAGTTCAGTTCCAATACTCAAGACCGCAAGAACAGAGGACGCGTGAAACTTCCCGGATGTGTTCTTGATATCGAGGACACACCGATGCAGACTTGGCACCGATCTCGCCTTAGAAGTCCCAAAACCCTGCTGAAAAATCCAGCTTAAACCAGCCTAGGCTGGTTGGCTGGTTTTAGCTGGTCACCCAGGCTGGTTTTAGAGGGGTTTTGGCCATTTCCAGGCTGGTTTCCAGCCATTTTCAGCCTGATCTTAGCTGGTCAGGCTGGGAGATGACCAGCTAAAACCAGCTTGATCAGCCTAGCCAAAACCAGCTATGTCCAGCTTAAACCAGGCTGGTCACGCTGGTTTTAGCTGAATTTAGCTGGTCTTTTTCCAGCCTGACTAGCTTAGACCAGGCTGGAAATGGCTGGAAACCAGCCTGGAAATGGCCAAAACCCCTCTAAAACCAGCCTGGTTGACCAACTAAAACCAGCCAACCAGCCTAGGCTGGTTTAAGCTGGATTTTTCAGCAGGGAATTCATTGCAACTGGAGGTGGGAAGCGCAGCGTTTTATTTATATTTATTATTAAAGTTCAGAAATATAACTCATTTACCTCAGGAGAAAATAAACATCACCATGAACATCTTAATAAAGGAATAAACACCATAAGGGTGTTTATTTGATGAAATTTGTATTAAAATCAGTTTTATTTTTATTGTGCAGAGTATATTTATAATGTTTTATGCAGAGTATATGTTTTGAAAAGGGGAAAAACAGTAGATCGTTGTATAAATGTTGTAATGTTTAAACAATATTCCATTAAAAAACACGTGAAGGTCACGTGACCATCAGGACGAACGCAGCATCTCATTTCCCACAGGACGCGTTCTCTGTTCTCCCAAGTTAATTCTTCCGAGGACACCTGGCAAGACCGGTCTCCACAAGAACGCAAGTCCGTTCTCTGCGTTCCCGGAACTGAGAAACAGCCATTGTGTGTAATCAGTCCTTGACAATCCTCTGCTGTGTGCAATCAGTCAGGATCAGAAACATGTGTGTGTGTGTGTGAGCGGAGTGCATATATGGAGATGTAGTCCATAAAATGTCGGATTTGTAGTCCGTTAGCACTAGTAAATGTTTTCCAGCAATCTATGGAGTTGGCACAGAAGGCCTCTACGGGCCCATATCTATCAGCTGATAACCACTGATAGCGCTCATTCAATCGGCTGACAACATTCGAAGCGGGTGGTGGAACGAAATGTTGTGTCCTGCCAACCACAGTGCTAAATGAATACGAAGTTGCAAACAACTGATTTTGTATCCCTACAATGCATGTAAACTACCCTGATGTCAAAATGACATCAAATGAACATATTAAATTCGATGTTCAAAAATGTATTACAAAACTGTCCTGTAATCGATGTTTTTTTGACAGCGACGTTAGCAATTTAATGCCATCAAGCTACTCATATTCTTTTCGGCTTAGTCCCTTTATTAATCTTATTAAACTGACAACTTATCGAGCACATGTTTGACTCAGCTGATGCCCTTCCACCTACAACCCATTACTGGGAAACACCCACAAACACTCATTTCGACACATAGACTACGAAAAATTGAGCCTACCCAATTCATCTATAGCGCATGTGTTTGGACTTGTGAAACCGGAGCACCTGAAGGAAACCCATGCGAACAAGGGGAGAACATGCTAACTCCACACAGAAACGCCAACTGACTCAGCTTGAACCAGAGACCTTCTTTGCGTTTTCAATGCTAACCACTGCGCCTCCCTCGTAAACCCAATGAATCATTTTTTTTAGTGTGTTAAATATCTCAAGTCTTATCTACTTATTTTGTTCCTCAACAGCGAAATCAAGCACACTGCTGATGAAGATTCACCGAGACAGTCTGTCATGATGCTTTTCATTTTTCTCCGCTCATTTCTGTGTCCGTTTCCTTTGTTTGGAGCCTCTCCATGACGTTCTGCACCATTCACAAAAGACACTGCTCGCCCTGTGCATCGCTGCTCTATATCTCTCAAACATAAACAGAGAAATGACATCATGGGTCAGGTGACATGGGTTCAGGACTGAGGGGTTGTTCCACTCGTAATGCCCCATGCTAAATAATCAGGCAATCTCGAAAAGATTACACTGTTGATATGTTAGCGGACATGCCCTTTCCATTCTCCACAGCTGAAACTCTTTGGCAAAAACATGCATATATACAAACACAGAGAGAGAAAGAGAGAAACATTGCATCACAGAGGTTCTCCTTTCTTCCTAACTGAGCGAGGGAGGGAAGAAAAACAAAAGGAGGTGATGTAAAGATATCACTGTGCACCATGTTGTCTTCGTTCCTCATTGCGTACATCAAATCAGGGGTCGTTCTTCGTACGTGGATTACTCTGTTAGCTGGATTTGGATGTTGACGATTTGACACGATCCAGGATCATTTCGTTCTTCAAAGCTGATCCAAGACTTCTTGTCATACCAACAGTTCTGCTAGCTCAAACCTGATCGGGAGCAGGTTCAATTCACATAAACAGGATTAGAACGGGCCAGTTCATGCAAAGAAAATACTGAAAGTATGTACCAAATGCTGATATTTTCTTACAGTAGTAGTTATATACACTTGGGAAAATAGTAACTATTTTTAACTATATATAAAGTTATATATTAATAAAACTTATGCAATCTGCACTCCGAAATGAAAGTACAAAGACTGCCACCTGGTGGTGCAAAGAGAAAACTTGTTAATATGAACTTTTAAGATCGCTTTAGTGTAATTTGTGTATAATAGAAATGCAGAATATGTGACTTTTTTAAAAGCAATAATACATTTATGCAGTCATAAACATGTTTTGATAGTTAATATGCCAGTGATTTTATGCTTCACAAAAGTTGCAGACGCCTTTACCAAAATCAAAATGCTTTTGTAAACATCCAGTTATTCTTTACACTGATTTTAAAAACGGCTACTATAATAAAGAAAATCTTTTCTAAATGTAGAACTAAATACATTGAAATACATGATGAATACTCTTGACACATGAAAAGCCTGCAGCTCATAACAAATGTGGAAAGTTATTGCGTGTCATATTTAACAAGCCGTTTACTGCTAATTTGATGCAATTTTGCTCGCATGGATAATTGAATATTAATCAGATGATGTCATTACGCTGCTGTGCCGTCAGCCAATCGTTGCATTGCTGATCATGATTTCGAGGATCGATAGATCTGTCCTTCACAACACACGCAGCGATCTCAGATCAGTTCATCCAGACATTCTAATCTGATTCGCGAACTTGTTTGAAGAACCAAATTAGCGAGAGATCAGTTATCAAGATGAAAAGATCCAGGATCTGCCAAATCATCTTAGATCATTTAAGCGAGGTACGAAGAACGGACCCCAGATGAGGCTGAGGCAATCCAATAGATAAAAACCAGCTAAATAAATGACAAAAAGAAAGCCGAGAATGTATTTGAAGCCCACTATTAAACCGATCATTAGTGTGAAAGGATGATTTTAAAAGCTGCATATTAGGCTGTTTTGAGCAGGATGTTTGGTTATTACACAAGCAATAAATCAGGGTATATGCAGAAATCTCTAAGGTAATTTCACAAACTTTTTAAAGACCTTCTGAGAATATTTGAAGACCTCATTGCCACTTCTAATCAGTATCAAACCTTTAACCTCCTAGGGATTGTGTCCACTTACATGAACAGCCCATTTGAGCTCTTAAGTGGCTGATTCAAGAGTTCACACTTAGCTCATGATTTATACATAGCTTGTTTGGCATAATTAAACTAGTTAAGCCTTTAAATGCCACTTTAAGCTGTATAGAAAAGAATCTGGTAAAATATGATTTACTGCCATCATGGCAAAGATAAAATAAATCTGTTATTGGAAATGAGTTAATAAAACTATTGTGTTCAGAAATGTGTTAAAAAGATCTTCTCTCTGTTTCAAGAGTTCACACTTAGCTCATGATTTATACATGGCTTGTTTGGCATGCTGTCCCGGGAGAGAGCCCTGAGCTCAAGGGATCCTCGAGCCCAGGGCTCCCCCCCTTTTGCAGGGCGAGTGGAGATTGAGCTCAGGTCTATCTCAAACTCCCTCGCTGCTGAGGCCAAGGCGAACTTCCTGAGAGTAAGACATTATAAAAAAGGTTTAGGCTTGTTTTATCTATAATATAGAGCACATTTGGATGGTGGGAGGAAACCGGGGAACCCGGGGGAAACCCACGCGGACACGGGGAGAACATGCAAACTCTACACAGAAATACCAGATGGCTCAGCGAGGACCCAACACCATTGGTATTCTTGCTGTGAGGCAACAGTGCTAGTCACTGGGCCACCGTGCCGCCCATTCTGGATAAAGGAGGAAGAAGGGGAGGAGGGGGGTTTCTTCCAGACGAAGATAGTTGTAGAAAGGAAATGAGGATATATATAGTGATTTGGGATCCTTTGATTGGAGGATCATAATTAGTTAATGTGGACCAGCTGGGTAAATCATGAGCACATGCTCCTCTCGAAATTAGTTTAAAACTAAACTTCACTTAACAGAAATTGGGTAAAAAATAAACAGGGCGGTGAATAATTCTGTATATATTTTTTCACTACATAATTTATGTTGACTAAAAAACAAGCCTTGTCCATTTGTCGAAGATCAATTTGAAAATTCACAAGATTAAAAAAGTGAGCTTGGTTTCATTCCATGTTTATTTAAGATTATAAATTGTTGCTGCAATACTAATAATCCTTAAATTGAGCATTTTATGCACAAAATATCATCAAATGTCATTAAATGGCTAAAATGCAATCATTACAGTCCATTAAAAGGCCATTATCATCAGTTGATCTTTGCATTTCTTAAGGATGTCACAATCTAATCTCTGTTGCGTAGATTTGGGAAGGCCTTCCTTCTCCGAATGACTCTAATCAACATAATGTCCTCAGTTTTGAGGAAAGATCTCTGCTGGGGACTCTGATTTACAGTTTTCCTTCTCCTTCACATGCGCACACTCTCAGAGGGTGATGATGGTTGTTTGTCTGTTCTCTGCAAGGGCTGAACCAGCTGGTTTCTCTGAGGATTTGGGCCAGAACTTTCACAATGGGCTCCCTGATGGAGATCTTGATTGCACATAAACGCAACACGAGCAATAGGGGTGGAGGTGGGATGCCAAAAAGCTGTGCACAACACTCTCCGGATTTGATCTTCTCGTGTTGCAATGACCAGCATCTCATCATTGGGTATTGTCATACTAGGAGCGAGGCATTTTCATTTCCGTAATCTGCAGAGAATATTCTGTATTTTGAGAATGTAAAGATTATGCAGGTCATGTTTCCCTGAGCATAACAGAAACAGAAGGAGGAAAATAAAGGTTTATTTAGCAGGGGAGGGGTGGGGGGGGGTTCACTGATTTTAACAGAACGATTTCATTATCTGGCATTTAAAAAAGACTGATTTTATAAATCCCCCAGAGTTAAATAGTTAAGTTATACCATTTTTGAATCCATTTAGCCGATCTTCGACTCTGGTGGGACCACTTTATTTTTAGCTTAGCATAAATTATGCTCAAAAATTTACACAATACCAGTTTCAATCATTTTAAAGGTTGAACCTTCAGTTCATTCATTCACAACTCTGAATTCTGCCTCTTTTCTTGATTCACATTTATTCCCGACTCTGAGTTCTGCCTCTTTTGTTGATTCGTGTTGATTAGTGACTGAATTCTGCCTCTTTTGTTGATTCGTGTTGATTCGTGACTGAATTCTGCCTCTTTTGTTGATTCACATTCATTCGTGACTCTGAATTCTGCCTCTTTTCTTGATTCACATTCATTCGTGACTCTGAATTTTGCCTCTTTTCTTGATTCGTGTTCATTCCCGACTCTGAATTCTGCCTCTTTTCTTGATTCACTTTTATTCCTGACTCTGAATTCTGCCTCTTTTCTTGATTCACATTCATTCGTGACTCTGAATTCTGCCTCTTTTCTTGATTCACATTTATTCGTGACTCTGAATTCTGCCTCTTTTCTTTATTCACTTTTATTTCCGACTCTGAATTCTGCCTCTTTTCTTGATTCACTTTTATTCCTGACTCTGAATTCTGCCTCTTTTGTTGATTCGTGTTGATTCGTGACTGAATTCTGCCTCTTTTGTTGATTCACATTCATTCGTGACTCTGAATTCTGCCTCTTTTCTTGATTCACTTTCATTCCCGACTCTGAATTCTGCCTCTTTTGTTGATTCGTGTTCATTCCCGACTCTGAATTCTGCCTCTTTTGTTGATTCGCATTCATTCGTGACTCTGAATTCTGCCTCTTTTCTTGATTCTCATTCATTCCCGACTCTGAATTCTGCCTCTTTTCTTGATTCACATTCATTCGTGACTGAATTCTGCCTCTTTTCTTGATTCACATTTATTCGTGACTCTGAATTCTGCCTCTTTTCTTGATTCACATTCATTCGTTACTCTGAATTCTGCCTCTTTTCTTGATTCACTTTTATTCCCGACTCTGAATTTTGCCTCTTTTGTTGATTCACATTCATTAATGACTCTGAATTCTGCCTCTTTTCTTGATTCACTTTTATTCCCATCTCTGAATTCTGCCTCTTTTCTTGATTCACTTTTATTCCCGACTCTGAATTCTGCCTCTTTTCTTGATTCACATTTATTCGTGACTCTGAATTCTGCCTCTTTTCTTTATTCACTTTTATTCCCGACTCTGAATTCTGCCTCTTTTCTTGATTCGTGTTCATTCCCGACTCTGAATTCTGCCTCTTTTCTTGATTCACATTCATTCGTGACTCTGAATTCTGCCTCTTTTCTTGATTCACATTCATTCGTGACTCTGAATTCTGCCTCTTTTCTTGATTCACATTCATTCGTGACTCTGAATTCTGCCTCTTTTCTTGATTCACATTTATTCGTTACTCTGAATTCTGCCTCTTTTCTTGATTCACTTTTATTCCCGACTCTGAATTCTGCCTCTTTTGTTGATTCACATTCATTAATGACTCTGAATTCTGCCTCTTTTCATGATTCACATTCATTCGTGACTATGAATTCTGCCTCTTTTCTTGATTCACTTTTATTCCCATCTCTGAATTCTGCCTCTTTTGTTGATTCGTGTTCATTCGTGACTAAATTCTGCCTCTTTTGTTGATTCGTGTTCATTCGTGACTCTGAATTCTGCCTCTTTTTTTCATTCAGGTTAATTCATGACTCTGAATTCTTTCTCTTTTCTTACTTGTCGACTGTATTTGTGTGGAAATATCTGACATATCTGAATATCTGACAGCACAGTAAGTTGTCAGTTGTACATAAACGATTCACTACTCTACAGTGAGCTATTGTGTGATCTCTAACTTTGATATCTGGGCTCAGTGCTGCTTCTCATTGCTTTATTACACAAGTTCAGCATTCCTGCGATAGCTTGGATGAAGGGCCTCCTCTGTGCGGAAGCTTTGGACCATGGAGCAGGCAATGATCTAATAAAATTGGGAAAGATTTCAACAGTTGTGTCCAAGGTGAAAGTTCGGCCCCGGCACGTGTGGTTCACTTGAGTCCACTGGGAACACCAACACTCACAACATCTGAAATCAAGTCACACATTTATGATCTCACGATGGCCGTAGTGAGCAGAAACACACAGCTGAAGAAGCACTTGAGCTGCTGGAAGCTAGCAGACATAGAAAATCCTTTATCTGGATGCACCAAAAGTATTTTACTCTATTTTACACTTGTGAATTTGTACTTTGATGTATGTACTCTATATGGCAACCTGTCCTCCAACTTATACAACCATATTGATAGTTTTCATGTGTCGTCACAGCATTAGGTGAACATCCCCTGGCAGGCAAAGCATACTGACTGCCAAGTCACAGGCTGAGTAATTTCACCTTATTAGCCAAAAAATTGGATAATTATTGTGCAATAATGTTTAGCATTACTTACCAACAAGGAGACACACCTGAGCTGTGCTTTACCAGAATTCTTTCAGAAAAAAACAGTCAAAAAGGAGATATTTGTGCATTTGTGTTGAATGGATACAAAGTCAGTATGTGTGTGCTTTTTGTACAGTTCATTCATTCATTTTCTTGTCGGCTTAGTCACTTTATTAATCCGGGGTCGCCACAGCGGAATGAACCGCCAACTTATCCAGCACATTTTTACGCAGCGGATGCCCTTCCAGCCGCAACCCATCTTTGGGAAAGCATTTTGTATAGTTTCTATTCTAATTTGCAAATCAAGTGCAATTTAAGTATAAACTGAAATCCAAACTGTAGACAAAGAATAGCTTTTCCCTTCCAGCAACTGAAACTGACACCAAATATAAAAGCAGACACTTTCGTGCTATAACATCATCACTAATTAAAAGCTAATAATTCAGGGGGGCTGATAATTCTGACTACAACGGTATATATATATATATATATATATATATATATATATATATATATATATATATATATATATATATATATATATATATCTTCTGTGAATTAATTTTTATTTATAAATATTTCCCAAATGATGTTTAACAGAGGTTTTTTTTTTACAGTATTTCCTATAATATTTTTTTCTCCTGGAGAAAGGCTTATTTGTTTTATTTCAGCTATAATAAAAGCAGGTTTAAATATTTGAAACCTATTTTATTAGCTCGATATTATTAGCCCCCTCAAGCAATATATATTTTTGATTGTCTGCGGAAGAAACTACTGTTATACAATGACTTGTCTATTTAGCCAAATTAAGCCTTTAAATGTCACTTTAAGCTGAAAACTTGTATCTTGAAGAGTATCTAGTAAAATATAATAAACTGTCATCATAGCAAAGATAAAATAAATCAGTTATTAGAAATGAGTTATTAAGTCTGTTATGTTTAAACTGTGCTTTAAGCATCTTCACTGTATTTTTGATTTTATTATTGATTAATAATAAAAACAGGCGGCAGCAGCAGGGATATCCCACGCTGTCACTTTAAGAATAGCGCGGCTCTGATATGGTTTCTCTTTCACCATCTTTTGATTCTCAACTTGTGTGTTTATTACACAAATGAGGGTTAATATGAATAATCACTGAACACCGCGCTCTGACACAAATGTGCATGTATTTAACCATTAAAGCGCTCACATTAAGATTAGATGTGTGTGTTCTGCTATCTGAGGCTAAGCGCGGCGCACACACAACAGCACGTGCTCTTTCTTGCTTTTAAAAATAAAACATCCCGTGCTGCAAAAGTTACATTACAGCACACGCTTTTAGTCATTTTCACGTGGATCTGAGCTTTGCAGAGCAACACATGTACAACTGGAAAGGGGGCGGTATGTGATGGAATAATCGTTTATCTCGATTAATGGTTTTTCATAATCGTTAAAAGCCAAAATCGAAATCGGATTTTCGATTAATTGCACAGGCCAAGTGCGTAAGTTATCTGAAAGCCACATGATCGCTTACGTAAAGTTCTGCCGCAGATTGATTGGGGTAACGTCTTGTATATAAAGCGTCACGACGCTAAAACATTTAGTTATGCAGAAATTATTAAAATATAATTGAAATATCGATACTTAAATATCGATACCAAACTAGAAACTTCTAAGTATCGATATATCAATACTCAAGCATCGATGTGCACATCCCTAGTGTTACTCAATATGCTAGTAATTAGCTTTAAGTGAAATTTAACAAGGTTAATTAGGCAACTTAAGGTAATTAGGCAAGTCATATCAGTGGTTTGTTCTGTACTCAATCCAAAACAATTATCGCTTAAGAGGAGTAATAATATTGACCTTTAAATGGCTTTAAAAAAACAGCTTTTATTTTAGCCGAAATAAAACAAATCAGACTATTTCAGAAGAAAAAATATTATAGGAAACACAGCAAAAAAATTCCTGAATCTGTTAAACATCATTTGGGAATTATAGGGAAGAAAATGTACAGGAGGGCGAATAATTTTGACTTCAACTGTATATATAAACCAGGATATCCTACTGTGCCTCTCAGCGGCTGTGAAAACACATCATATCCACATTATGGAATAGCATGACTGTGTAAATGCAGTCTTCCGCAACAAAACTCCTTTCACTCAAATTTACGCCACACACACACACACACATGCACAAAGCACTGGCGTATCATGTGCACGCTGCTTACATCCATTTTATCAGCAGAGAGAATTGCAATCACAGGATAAAAGAGGAGCAGTGAAAGCAGCGAGGGTTTGGAGCGAGTGGTTCCAGGATTGATCGTCCCACGCTGATTATGCCGACCTCCTGAACTGCATTTAAACATGCTGCAACTTGAACTGTTTCCTGTGTAGAAGGTCATCAGTGCTTGTCTACGTTTACACAGCGCACAGGTGTCCAGCAGAGACATTAGGACTGGATTAGCAGGTAGGATTAGATCAGAAAGAAGGTCTGTTTTGTGTACCCAGAAAAAACTAAACAAAAGCACATTTACTTTCACCGTGAAACTGCAAGTGATCCGATTCATGAGTCCGGACGATATAATTAAGCATTCCACAATACAGGCCATCTGTGGTAAAAAAAAACGTTCAGCAACAATAATCTGATGGTCACTTTTGCTAAATGTTAACACATGATTGTTTTATCTACTTGAGCCTTTTGTGGCTTGTACTAAATAAAAAATGTATTGGTTCAACTTGTCACAATCACCAGCGATCTAAACACCAGGGATCGCTGTAAAACATTCACACAAACTACAAATCTGCCAGTTTATAGACTACAGATCCCAGTCATGCAACACACACACTCACCTGCTCCAAGTCACCATTGATTAGACACTCACAGCTGAAACTGAAACTTTGGGCTGATTACACAGACTCAGAGGAGGGTAGAGTATCCAAAATCTATACTCAAGTAAAAGTACAAGTACTCACGGAAATTTTTACTTAAGTAAAAGCAAAAGGAACAATCTTAAAGTTACTCGAGTTAGAGTAAAAAAGTATCTGATGAAAAAATTACCCAAGTAAATAGTTACTAGTTACTTTTCCTCATATATATATATATATAATTTTTTTTCTTCTAGAATAAAAAATTCTATTCGCCCTCCAGTGAATTTTTGTTTTCTTTTCCCAAATATTTACGAAATAATGTTTAACAAAGGAAGGAATTTTCACAGTATTTCCTATAATTTTTTTTTTCCTTTGGAGAAAGTCTTACTTCTTTTATAACGACTAGTCTAAAAGGAGTTTTTAAAACATTTTAAGGTGCCTTATTATACGCTAACTTGGCGAATTTACCTGGTTAAGCCTTTAATTGTCACTTTAAGCTGAATACTAGTGTCATGAAACATATCTAGTAACATATAATGTGCTGTCATTATGGCAAGGAGAAATTAAATCCATTATTAAAACTATAGAAATGTGTTGATAAAATCTGTTAAACAGAAATTGGGGAAAAATATACAAGGGGTGTAATAATTCTGACTTCATATATATGTCCCCCCTTCCACCCCTACTCCTTCTCCTCCTTCCTAGATGGGTGACACGGTGGCCCAATGGTTAGCACTGTTGCCCCACAGCAAGAATGTCTCTGGTTCCAGGCTTTACCAAACCAGCAGACATTTCTGTGTGGAGTTTGCACTTTCTCCCCGTGCTCACGTGGGTTTCCCCCGGGTTCCCCGGTTTCCTCCCACCATCCAAAAACATGCAAAATTAGGTTAATTGACTAATCCAAATCGGCACCATAGACATTCTTCTAGTATGTAGTTATCTCCAAAAGCAAGCATTTACTGTTCGTTGGTTACTACAGCAGGGGAGTTTTCGAGATCTACCTGAGCTCAAACTCCCCTCCCGCCTTGCAACGGGAGGGAGCCCCGGGCTTGAGGATCTCAGGAGTTCGGGGCTCTCTCCCGGGACAGCATGCCAAACAAGCATTTATAATCAATCATCAGCTGAGTGTGAACTCTTGAAATGACCTGAAAAGTAAAGTGCACCTCCTCAGAATCTCCTCAGTATTAGAGTTGAATATTTGAGCATGTGGGGATCTGCTGAAGTCCTGCTTTGATTGCGGATCAGTCACAAAGCGCAGGTGTTCTCTGAAAGTCCAGCTTTTCTTACTGATCCCTGCGGTCACAGAGAACTGTGGGTAATAAAGATCCACAGGTGGACAGATGGATTTGCTGAATGGCCACCCATAGAGCGGCTGCTATTACAGTCAACTACATGAGAAACGGTTCATATCATAAGCGACTGAAGTCACATAAGGCATTTAATTCTGTGAAATGGTTCCTCTTTAGCATGATCGGGTGCTTTGGTTACACTTTATTGTAAGGTGCCCTTTCTAGCATAACTATCCATTTAAATATGACTTTAAATAAACCAAGTCATTCATTCATTTTTCTTAGGTTTAGTCCGTTATTCATCAGGGGTGGCCACAGTGGAATGAACCGCCAACTATTCCAGCAGTTGTTTTACACAGCAGATGCACTTCCAGCTGCAACCCAGTACTGGGAAACACCCATACACACGCATTCACTCACACACACACTCATACACTACTGCCAATTTAGTTTATTCAATACTATAGCGCAGGGGTCACCAACCCTGTTCCTGGAGAGCTACCTTCCTGCACATTTCAGTTGCAACCCTGACCAAACACACCTGTTTGTATTTATCAAGTGGTTCTATTAATTGGTTCAGGTGTGTTTGATCAGGGTTAGGACTGAATTCTGCAGGAAGGTAGCTCACCAGGAACAGGGTTGGTGACCCCTGCTATAGCGCATGTCTTCGGACTGTGGAGAAACCGGAGCACCCAGAGGAAACACACATCAACACAGGGAGAACATCCAAACTGCACACGGAAATGACAGTTGACCCAGCAGGGACTCAAACCAGCTAACTTTTTGCCTTGAGGTGACGGTCCTAACCACTGAGCCACCGTGTCACCCCAAAACCAAATTTAGTATATTAAAAAATGGTAGCACTTTACAATAAGGTTGTATTCACACCTGCCAACACTCCCGTTTTTCCCGGGAGTCTCCCATATTTCACACCCATTTCCGGTTTTGTCATGTCTCCCAGAAAACTCCCGTATTTTGACCACCTTCCCCTGGTCCTCAATAGTTTGGTACAATATATAACACCCCCGGATCATTGAGTATTCCGATGGCAGCCCGTGCCCAGTGCATAGGACAGACCAGGGACCCCCCCCCCACACACACACAATCTTTTTTAATTATTAATTATTTATTAAGTCTCTGAATGGTACTGGACACAGACACATCCTCCTTCTTGACCCCAACTCCTCCCCACCCCTCACTCTCTAGGATTTTCTGAGACAATGTTTGCAGGTATGGTTGTATTAGTTAATGTTAGTTAATACATTTACTGACATTAACAAACTATGAACAATACATTTATTACAGCATTTGGCTAATGAAAATACAGTCATTCACTTTATGTTAACTCACGGTGCATTGACTAATGCAAACAAAGCATGAATTTGGATGTTAATAATGCATTAATAAATGCTGAACTATGATTAATTAATGCAAGTATTGTTCATTATTAGATCATGTTAGTAAATACATCAACTAATGATTATTATTGTAATATTATTGTAAAGTGCAACCAAGAATATTAAGTTGTTTAGATTTGAAGTGAATGAATTTGGATCCCACCATCATCTTCGTGATCACGCACGTGCACAAATCCAGAACACAAGGCAATGGAGCCCCTCACATCCTTTATTTAGGATCATGTTCTATATGAGTTTGGAAAAGCACCAACGCCTGTTTCTTCACTTACCGCGCGCTTTTTTCCACACAGCCGAAATGGCTTTTACACATTCGCTGCCTCCTAAAAGCTGGAAAATAGCGGAGCTGAAATTGAAGTCAGTCGGTGCCTTGTTCACACAGGAATATTCATTACCACCAAAAACCCTTTTCCCATCTTTGCCAAATCATGTTTCGCTCCAATGTAAAGTGAAAGCATATGCTGTTTGTTAGCCGGGGAAGTACAGTATCAGCATTCATCACACTGTAATACCTATCACTTTCCCTAGGCCTGGAATAATCGGATCAAGATTTGTTTGCTCTTTGCGTTTGATCTCGTCCTAAATCCAGATCCTGACAACGGTGGAAGCTGCTGTGTCTTCTTCAAAAGCTAATCTTCAGAACAAATGCAGCGGGGGATTTTTATTAAACCTTTATTAAATCATTGTCTCTTTTTCTGCGGCGCCACACGGTAGGGGTAAAATAATATTAACGCATTAAAATCTACCTTCACTCCCCCATAAAGTCTCCAGTAGCACCATCGTTCTGCTGCACTGTATGCAACATGTGTATGGCTCACATTTATAATATGTTTGTCTAAGTTTTTATACATTTTATATACACCTTATTCTGAAAAAACAGTCCTATATACATTGATATAGATGATATGGAAAATTATGTAGCCAGAAGTATGTATGGCTGCATTTCATCTTTAAAACGAACGTTACATGGCAGTATGACGCCGTTGCTTACCAGCTGACCTCTAACTCTATGGACGGCTTTTCCATTGTTACCAGTTTGTCCAGTGGCTCGCTGCATACATCCGCAGACTTTAGACGCAGAGAAGAGTCGACCACGACGAAGGATTCCTAAAAACGGTTCCAGAAAGCAGGTAAACCTAAAACAGAAGCAAGAAAATAAAATAAACAAGTAAATAACAGGGTGAGAACGTGGTGAAATCTGAAAACGTGGTAAAAATCAGGCAAGGGCTTTTCTTTTTCTGGATTGCTTCTTAAAACTGACGTTTGGGTTTAGGGAGGGGGGTGATCGGTCAATCAGTGCTTTTGAAAACACTATTGGTTGGGTTTAAGGAAGGTGGGTCAGTCGATTGGTCGGTCAGTCAGTCAACAGCGGCCTCTAGTGGATTTACACAAGAACAGCAGGCGCGAATGGCACTCGCAAAAGAAACTTGAGACGTTAAAAAGCTACACAGCGACTTCTGGTAGATTATGATGTTCTTCCCTGTCAGTGAAAGACTGTCCAGCAAACTCACAAGCAGTGAATTGTGCACAATTATCTGTTTTTTAGGTTGTAGGAGCGTTTTGTTTACTCATGGTGTCCTCCCTCACCATAGTAAGCTACCGTCATATAAAGCATATGTGATAAATGGCGCCAACACATAATAACCGGTTATAAATATTATTACAACAATGCAGAATTGTTCCCATTTGCATCGTGATGCATCGACGACACTGACATTCCTGTGTATTTTCCCTTATTTCCAGGGGGCATTACTAACAATCTAGGCTCCTTCTGAAAACGTACCCTCATATACAATTCTGGAAAGCGCCAAGCACGTCCCAGGAGGTTTGCTTTTCTGCACTTTTTGTTTTGGCAGATCCACAAGAGGCCGCTGTGTAAGCATTTTCAGATCTCAAATTTCTTTCGCAAGGAGTGCTATTCGGGCCTGCTGTTCTCATGTAAATCCACCAGAGGCCGCTGTTGACTGACTGACCGAACGAATGATCCACCCTCCTCCTTCCTTAAACCCAACCCACAGTGTTTACAAAAGCAATCTAGAAAAAACAAATGATCCTGATTTTTACCACGTTTTCAGACTTTACCACATTCTCGCCCTGTTATTTACTTGTTTATTTTATTTTTTGGCTTCTGTTTTTGTCTTACCTGCTTTCTGGAACCCTATTTTGCCGAACTCAAACACGTCATCGGGGTCAACTCCACTCCACATCTTAAGTCCGCTAACATACATTGTGAGCCACAGGACAAACTGGTAACAGCAAAAAAGTTGTCAATACGGAGGTAACCTGTCAACTGGTAAGCGTGAAAAGAAACGGCATCGTACCGCCCTGTAGTGTTCGTTTTAAAGACGAGATGCAGCCATACGTACCTCTGGCGACTTAATTCATGATCCCCAGAAATATATATAGGGGTACATTTTCAGTATGAGCTTGTGTTGGTTAATAAATGCCAAATACAAAACAATGATAAAATAAGACAAATTAGGCCATCATCATGCTGTTCAAAAGTTTTAGTCGTCGCTCTTCTTCAAAACTCTTCACATTTGAACAGATTCCGCAAGGGGTACAGTATACGCAAACTTTCAAGCACTACTATATCTTCCTTTTAGTTTTTGAATTAAGTTACAATAAAAATACACAGAAGAAACGCATATGATTTTTTTGCAGCACTAAACATCTCCTATACTTCACAAACAAATCTTTGACAAACCAACATGTCAAAGACAGCTAAAGCAATGTTTTGAAATCACCAGCGTGTCTCCAGTCTTCAGGAAATCAGCCTTGTGTATAGTAAGCCTGGTTAAATGCCCCTGACCCCTCTTTCCTGACAGGCTCTTAGACATTTGACCTCTGCTTTACGCCCCATGAAGAAATGTGCTGAACTTGAGCTTGAATATGTGAGAGTGGGTCTCCCCGGGGATCTCATATGTCAGGGACGCATCAATAACAGAGATTTATGACCCTTCGGCCCTGAGCCCCTTCATTCTGCAGTCAGTATCAGACACATAAGGCTGGTACTGAGCTCTTTAGGATTATCAGTCATCGTTTATGTGGACCTGTGGTTCCTGTGCTTGACACTTTCCCTCTGCTAAATTTGTATTCTTTTACAGGTGATGTTTAACAGAGCGAGAACATTTTCACAGTATTTCCTGTTATATTTTTCTACTGAAAAAAAAGTTGAATCCTTTTAGTGTGGCTGAAAAAAATGTAAAAACTGCTCAAATAAATATTATTGGCACCCTTAAGAGTTTTTTTTTCAATTGGCTAATTTTTTAGGGACCGAACTTAATTAAGTCTTTAAAATGCACTTTAAGCTGAATACTATAGTATCTTGCAAAATAACTAGTAAAATGATCATGGAAAAGACAAAATAATATTTTAATTAGTCAGCAGTTAATATTCCCCCCATTTTAAATCACTTGTGAAATATTTTTAAAAATATGTTTTCACATTTTCAGAAAAAGATCATCATACCAACAGTAAAATGTTGTGGTGGTGCAATAATCTGAGGCTGTTTTGCTGCTTCGGGACCTGGAAGACTTGCTGTGATAAATAAAACCATTCAATTCAGCTTTATTTGTGTAGCGCTTTTACAATGTAGATTGTGTCAAAGCAGCTTCACATAAATGGTCATAGTAACTGGATCATGGTAGTTCAGTTTTTAACCATGAATTCTGTTCAAACTAGGGTTCTGAAGCAGAACAATGATCCAAAGCCCACCAGCATGTCCACTTCTGAATGACTAAAGCAAAACAAAATGAAGACTTTGGAGTGGCCTAGTCAAAGTCCTGACCTGAATCTAATTGAGATGATGTGGCATGGAAATAAAAAGGCGGTTCATGCTTGTTTTAGGGTCAAGCCTTTCAGGCACTAGTGTATTTTTATTTATTTTTTTAGATCTTTTGCAGCACCAAACATCTACCTTTGACAAACCATGTGGTGGTGGTAGTGCATTGATCTGGGACTGTTTTGCTGCTTCGGGACTTGGAGGACTTGCTGTGATAAATAAAACCATGAATTCTGTTATGTGTTAAGATATCTCAAAGGAGAAAGTCTGGCTATATGTTAGTGACCTTAAGAAGAAGCAAACCTTGGTTCTGCAGCAGGACAATGATCCAAAGCACACCCGCATGTCCACTTCTGAATGACTAAAGCAAAACAAAATGAAGACTTTGGAGTGGCCTTGACAAAGTCCTGACCTGAATCTAACTGAGATGATGTGACATGCTTGTTTTAAGGTCATGTCTTTCAAGCTCTACTGTATTTTCAATTCAAGATTTTTTGCAGAAGCAAACATCTTCTATACTGCACAAACAAACCTTTGACTAACCATGTGGTGGTTGTAGTGCAATGATCTGGGACCGCTTTGCTGCTACAGGACCTGGAAGATTTGCTGTGAAAAATAAAAGCATGAATTCAGCTGTGGACCAAAATATCCTGAAGGAGAACATCCCACCATCTGTTAGAGACCTCTAGATGAAGCATGCTTGAGATTTGCATCAGGACAATGGTCCAAAGCACACCAGCAAGTCCACTTCTGAATGGCTGAAAAAAAACAAAATGAAGACTTTGCCGTGGCCTAGTCAAAGTCCTGACCTAAATCCAAACGAAATGATGTGGCATGACCTTAAAAGGGCGGTCCATGCTTGAAAACTCCAATGCCGCTGAATTAAAACAATTCTACAAGGAGCAAGTCCACTTCTGAATGACTGAAGAAAGACAAAATGAAAACTTTGGAGTGGCCTAATTAAAGTCCTAACCTGAATCCAATGGAGACTTTAAAAAGGTAGTTCATTCTTAAAAAATCTCCAATGTTGCTGAATTAAAACAAGATGAATGAGCCAAAATTCCTCCACAGCACTGTAACAGACTTACTGCAAGTTATCTCATGGAAAAAAGTAAATAATACAATGTCAGAACGAGAGCGAGCGATGACAGAGTTTTCAGTTTTTGGGTAATCAACATGTATGTCTTAAACACCTGAAAACACAAAGCCCCCTCGCACCATCCAGTGGAAAACATTCCGGCGTTTAACTTAATCTCCGGTCTTAAGTTAAAGCACTTGTTATCACACATGCGTCAGTAACCTGAGTGCTCTGAACATGAGACAGATCTTGATGTGAGCTGCTTGTTTTACCCTACTCAGAGTGTCCGTTTAGACAGAGACTTCTCTCTTGAATGGACATGCGATTTTTAATCAGACTGCCTTTTCCAAACCGGTCTCTAACCTCTTCTATCATTTCAGTATCCACATAGATAATATCTGTGGATAATGAGTTTGTTCACTTGAACAGAGAGGCTGGAACAGTCTAATCTTTATCCTCCTGCAAAATCGGGATTTGGCTGAATTACTACACTCAGTCTAGAGTCATTGTAAAAATGAAGAATATGGACCGATTCTGATTGGCATTGTGTTCCTTGTTCTTCTTTTTTTGAACTAATCCAATGACAAATCAAAATTAGACTAATAACCAATCAAAAAACTAAAACTAACCCGATTGGCAATCAACATTTTTCCAAAACTACACTAATGACCATTCAAACAAGTCCAAAACTACCCTATTGACCTAACAAAACTAGGCTAAAATAGCCCAATGGCCAATCAAACTTTTCCCAAAACTACCCCATTGACCTAACAAAACTAGGCTAAAAATAGCCCAAATGGCCAATCAAACCTTTCCCACAACTAGACCAATGACCATTCAAAACAAGTCCAAAACTAGCCCGGTGGCCAATCAAAAATATCCCATTGACCAATTAAAACTATTGCTCAATGGCCAATCGAAATTTTACCACAACTAGAGCAATGACCATTCAAAACAAGACCAAAACTAGCCCAATTGACAAATCAAAATGATCCCAAAGGCCAATCATAACTATCCCAATTACCAATTAAACCTAGCCTAAAACTAGCCCAATGGCCAATCAACATTTTCCCAAAACTACACAAATGGCTAATTAAAACCAGTCCAAAACTAACCCAATGACCAGTCAAAACTAGCCTACAACTAACCCAATGGCCAATCAAAGGTTTTTCAAATCTAGACCAATAACCATTCAAAACTACTCCAAATCTAGCCCAATGGCCAATCAAAACTAGACTGATGACCAATCAAAATGAGTCCAAAATAGCCCAATGGCCAATTCAAACAATGACCAATCAAAATTCTCTCAAACCTAGACCAATGATCATTCAAATCTACTCCAAAACTAGCCTAATGGCCAATCAAAACTAAACTTATGACCAATTAAAATGAATGCAAACCTAGGCCAATGGCCAGTCAAAACTAGCCTAAAACTAGCTCAATGGTCAATCAAAGTTTTCTCAAAACTAGACCTATGAACATTCAAAACAAGTCCAGAACTAACCCAATAGCCAATCAAAACTAGACTGATGACCAATCAAAACAAATCCAAATCTAGTCCAATGGCCTAACAAAACTAGCTTAGAACTAGCCCAATGGCCAATCAAATATTTCCAAAATTAGGCCAATGACCATTCAAAACAACGTCAAAACTAGCCCAGTAGCCGATCAAAACTATACCATTGACCTGACAAAACTAGCCTAAAACTAGCCTAATGGCCAATCTAACTTTTCCCAAAACTACCTCATTGACCTGACAAAACTAGGCTAAAAATAGCCCAATGGCCAATCAAACTTTTCCCAAAATTAGCCCAATGGCCAATCAAAACTAACCTAAAAATAGCCCAATGGCCAATCAAAACTAACCTAAAAATAGCCCAATGGCCAATCAAAACAAGTCCAAATCTAGCCCAATGGTCTTTTTCTTCTGTTAAACTGGGAGAAGACAACAAAATCATCTTCACTAATCAAGGACATTTTGTTTTGTTTTGCAAATGATTTGACAACAGCTTAATAAAACACATCGGTGTAAAGTTTGTGTGCATAATGAATTTTTCAGATTTGATTATAGAAAACTTCAGTGTTCAAAGAACTTGTGTGAGAGGCACTGTTTTAGTAAATAAGGAAAAACCTATGGGTTGTATTTTTTTCTATGAGCCAGCAAGTTTGACCAAATTACTTACAAATTTCAGTATGTGATATTTTGGGCATCTTCATTGGATGCAAATTCTTGAAACACTCCTCCAGTTTTCCAGACTCACTTAGCATTGAGAAATGTGAATGAGAGCTTTGAGTTTCCAGCAGATGCATGCTCTCTGCTATGGCATTCCCTACAGCTGCTGCTCTGACATGACCGAAATCCATGACCAAAGCCATCAAGTTGGTTTGTGCCATCCACAATAAAAGTTCTACCACCACAGAAGATGGATCAACAACTGAAAAAAACACAACTCATGTGCAATTACAAAATACAGACCACACAAATTTATTGACGTAGGATCAAGAAGACAACTGTATTCCTCAGAAGACCTTCTGTTTAAAAGTGAAGGAGAACAATTCATTGCATGTACGCAAAGATCCTCAGGAGAAAAAAAAAAGATGGACTTGAGAAAACTCTTGGCATCCAGTATGTGTGTAGATCAATAAATGTAAATGAAATTTGTACAACTAAATCTCATGGCAACATTTTGATTAACCGGCAAATTAGTATACAATTTGCTCATCCAGTGATGGTTGGGTTCAGGGATGCGGTTTGGAGGCATGCCATCTTTTAAAAATCTTTTCAGAATCTTATGAATTTGTACGAATTTGCAGTCACTTTTCTGACAATATGTTAATAGTTTCTACTATTACTTTTCTTGTTAGATTGTTTTGGATTTGCATAACCCTGTCTCAGCTTGTTTATTTTCGCTCTTACATTACAGATATGCTTACTGAATACAAACCTAACAGATCACTCAGATCTTTAGGATCATATAAACTAGAAATTCCAAGGGTTCAGTCAAAGCAGGGTGAATCTGCCTTCAGCTACTAACAGCGCCCCCTGCTGCTGGAGTCAGCTTCCAGAAATGATCAGATGTGCTCCAACATTAGGCACATTCAAATCAAGACTGAAAACACATCTGTTTAGCTGTACCTTTACTGTATGAGCACTGTGCTGCGTCCGACAGATCGCACTATTATGTTTTTCGTTTTCTTTTTCATTCTTTTATAACCTATTTTAACTCATTTTAATTTGTTTTTATCTGTTTTTAATAATTTTTATTGTCTGCATTTTATGTTCCTAAACTTGTCTTTTTTATTCCTGTTTATGTAAAGCACTTTGAATTGCCACTGTGTATGAAATGTGCTAAATAAATAAACTTGCCTTGCCTTTCCTTGCCTCTTACAGCTGACTGCTTACCTCCGTGTGGACTGCTTTTCTGCTGTTAGTTTTCCCAGTGGCTCGCCACATACGTTCGAGGACTTGAGATGTGGAGAGGAATTGACCGCAACAATGGGGTTCCAGTCTGGCGAAGAACGCTTCCAGAAAGCTGGTAAGACAAAAATAAAAGAAGTAAATAACTGGAGAAATGGAATATTAAATGAGGAAACAGTGGGCTTGGCTTGTTTTTTCTACTGCAAGCTGATCGGATGTAGTGAAGTAAGCATTTCATTCAGAAAGATGGGTGAAAAGAAGAGTTATTACAACCTAGCAGATTCCTCCTCCTTCCCAATTTCTGCTTGTTAGCAAAACTGACAGCTGAAGGGGCGTGGTTAAGTATGTTATCCACGCCCAATGACTAAAACATTGATAATCTGAGGCTGCGAAACCGCCTACTACTCAGTAGGTGCTGCATTTGAATTTAAACGTACTACTCGGCTGTTAGAAAAGTACGTTCTATACAGTATGAATGTGAGCAGTATGAAAGGAATTCGGACGAACTACATCTGCCATTTTGTCATGGTCACGTGACCTACCTGCGACAGTTGCGTTGCTTCGTGGGGCATTATGGGATAGCGCAGCGTGCATGGGATGCACACTTCAGAATCTCGCCAGAAGTAGTAAGTCATCCGGGTACTTCTCGCATACTATTTTTCGAATTCTATGAATTCTGACACTACTCGGCTCGCATACTGATTTTAGCGTAATATATAGTATGGAAGTATGCGGTTTTGGATGCAGCCTGAGAATTTAAAACAAACAGGAAGTGCATTTTCAGATTTCAATCAAAGATTACTTGTGCAAACTCATTCCAGTACATTCTTTGATTTAGTTTGAAGCATACTGGGGACTTAACTGACCTGTAATTGCGAACTTTGTTATCTTGGAAATCTTTCTGAATGCCTGAAAGAAGACACATGGGAATACTGGATTTTTTTTATGTATTTGAAATAATATTTGAAAGACAGGAGACCTCCACAAAGTGGAACAACAGATTTGATTTGTGATTTTGATTACTGAATGCTATGAACATAGGATGGATTTAAACAAACCTGTTAGGACGTACTACATCTGCCATTTTGTCATGGTCATGTGACCTACCTACGTCAGTTGCGTTGCATCACTCCCATTCATAAATTCTCTTGCGGGGCATTATGGGATAGAGCAGCGTGCATGGGATGCACACTTTAGAATCTCGCCGGAATTAGTAAGTCATCCGGGAACTTCTCGCATACTGATTTTCAAATTCTATGAATTCTGACACTACTCGGCTCGCATACTGATTTTAGCGTACTATATAGTATGGAAGTATGAGGTTTTGGATGCAGCCTGAGTATTTAAAACAAGCAGGAAGTGCATTTTCAGATTTCAATTATAGATTACTTGTGCAAACTCATTCCAGTACATTCTTTGATTTAGTTTGAAGCATACTGGGGACTTAACTGTCTTGTAGTTTCAGATTTTGTTATCTTGGAAATCTTTCTGAATGCTTGAAAGGAGACACATGGGAATACTGGATTTTTTTTACGTGTTTGAGCAACAGATTTGATTTGTGATTTTGATTACTGAATGCCATAAATATAGGATGGATTTAAACAAACCTAGCTCGCATGCTTAAAACTACACAAAAAGAGTCATGTGGTACCAGAAATGGATGATCTCAAAGAGGTCTGAATAAGTGACGTCTCTGCAGAGAGTATATATGGCAGATTAAAATAACACAGGCCTGACTTCAAGGTCTGCTTCTGTGGGAACAAGAAAAGTCTCTATGCTTTCTTCATGCCTTTACTTTGCATAGCAGCCAAGTGGAGATTTGGCCACTGTGCGTTCGGTAGCTGGGCTTGGATACTTATCGAGGGGAAGAACGAATATCATGTTGACAGAGAGAGGGCGAGAGAGAGAGGGGAGGAGATTTCAATAACTCCCTTTTCCACCAAAAGCCTCTTTTCTTCTCACTCTTCGCTCCCCCTCTCCGTTTCCTCCAGAGGAGAATGAGCGGGGAGGACGGAGAATAATAAATAACTTCATCATTCCAGTGTCTGATTTCAAAGCGAGGTGAAAGGCAGGGTCGGGATACCATAAAGGAAGCAGAGGTGGACTCATGGGAAGAGGCATCTAATGATCTGGGACCTGAAAAGTGAGGGTGGGGTAAAGTGGGCCTTGCAAATTAGATCTGGAGCCACCCAGCCTTTCCTCTCCTGGAGACTATAGCGTTTCAGCTGAGGACAAAGCCTCTTGCATCCGAGGCACTGCTGACTACATGTGAACTTTATTGACCTTATTCTTGATGTATATGTATGAGCGGGCGCAGCCATTGGAATCTTTTTGGCTCGAGACTATGCTGCTCAATGTTGCAAACTCTCATTATATTATTCTACTTGTGATGTATAGCCTTGAACACACTTGTTTGTAGAGCAAGCCGTTTTCTGATGTTCATTATTCCTAGTCATTTCACCCATAGGCAACTAAAACGAAAGTTCTAAAACAATCGGAAAAACAAGCACAGAATAAGTGCTGCGTCCGCATACTTCCATACTATATAGTACGCTAAAATCAGTATGCGAGCCGAGTAGTATGTCTGAATTCATAGAATTCGAAAATCAGTATGCAAGAAGTACCGGTATGACTTACTACTTTCGGCGAGATTCAAGAGTGTACATCCCATGCACGCTGCGCTATCCCATGATGCCCCGCGTGTGAATTCATGAATGGGAGTAAAGCGACGCAATTGACACAGGTAGATCATGTGACCATGACAAAACGGCGGATGTAGTATGTCCGAATTCCATTCATACTTTTCACATTCATACTGTATAGAACGTACTTTTCTAACGGCCGAGTAGTACGTTCACATTCTAATGCAGTACCTATTGAGTAGTAGGCGGTTTCGGCAACTTCTTAATGTGAAACATAAAACGTAAATTTTTTTCGGCTTAGTCCCTTTTTTGATCTGGGGTTGCCACAGTGGAATGAACCGCCAACTATTATATGCTTTACGAAACGAATGCCCTTCCAGCTGCAACCCATCACTGGGAAACACTCATACACTCTCATTCACACACTCTACAAACAATTACCCAATTCCCCCTATAGCGCTTGTGTTTGGACTGTGGGGGAAACCGGATCACCCATGGAAAACCCATGCCAACACGGGGAGAACATGCAAACTGACCCAGCCAAGCTTGAACCAGCGACCTTCTTGCTGTGAGGCGAAAGGTATAAAGTGTTTTTTTTTGTTTTGTTTTTTATGCTACAACACTCTCCTATTGTAAAAAGTGCTGGTTTCCACACAATCAATCTGTGTTAGGACAACATAAAGGTATTAAGTTACTTATTAAGTTGGATTGAACATAAAACAAAACCTCAAGAATTGTGTTGTTACAGCTCATTTTAAATAAGTAGTTTGAACAGCAAACGTCATTTTTTAGAGTGCATGTCAACTATGAACAGTGCTTAATTTATCAATTGTGAGGTCCCGAAACAGATCATGCATGAACGGATCATGCATGAAACCCGTAGATGTAGAGGTGTCACGCAGGAAAGTGGAGAGCTGGGGGGGTTGAAGTTGGAGCATTGCATGACGGAGGGGTGTGGCAAACAAAAGTGATAGTAAACAGCGGACGGTAAAATTATGTGCTGGATCAGATTTTAGGGGTGCCGGATACGGAGTGTTCCAGCACAAATTAAGCCCTGATTATAAATAAGCCACCCAGTACGAGCGTCAACACTGGGAGCCAGTGGAGATTTTAAAAAAATTGCTTGCAATCAACCCTTGGAACAAATAAGTACATTTAAAAACAAAAAACAAAAAATTAAAATTAACAAATTACTGACCAAAAGAGTACTGACTAAAAATGCAACCCAGGTTCAATATTGATATGTGCCCCTGTATACATTTCTGGAGAGCGCGAAATATGTCCCAGGAGATACGTTATTTTGCAGTTTTTGTTTTCACAAATCCACCAGAGGCCACTGTGTACGGTTTTTCAGATCTCAAATTTATTTTGTGAGTGCCATTTGCACCTGCTGTTCTTGCATAAATCCACCAGAGGGCCACTGTCGACTGACTGACTGACCAATGCCCTAAACCCAACCAACAGTGTTTTTAAAAGCAATCCAAAAAAAGAAAAGCCCTACACGACTGCCCGATTTTTATCACATTTTCAGCTTTTGCAATGTTCTCACCCTGTTGTTATTAAGTTGTTTATTTAATTTTTTTGCCTTTTGTTTGCGCCCCTCACGCTTTCTGGAATCGTTTTTCACCTGACTCGAACCTCTTCATCGCAGTAAACCCGACATAGGTGGCGAGCTATTGGGAAAACTAGTAACAGCCAAAAAGCCACACGGAGGTAATTGGTCAGCTGGTAGCACGAAAGGCATCAAACTGACCCGTAGCATTTGTTTTAGAGATGAAAGGCAGCCATATATAGCTCTGGCTACATATTTCGTGCTCCCCAGAATTGTATACTGGGGTACATTTTCACAATGAGCCTCTATTGCTACAGTGTACATTTTGACAATGCTGCACTAGGGCCATGCAATTAATCGAAATCAAATCACGATTTGAAACATTGTGATTAGTTAATCACAGGGGGCTGCTATATGAAATATAAATGTATTATATAATATCCCCCACCCAGAGCAAATGCATGACTGCTGCCTGTGTGTGACAGTCTTAATAGCCAATTGAGTGAGCACACATTTGTTCTGTATAATCAGAATTTTAGCAGTGAGAAGCTATGATGCAGAATATTGAGATGAAATTGAGCTGACTACAAAATTAAATCACAAATCTAATCGAAATTGCAATATTTAAAAAAAAATCACAGTTATATTTTCCCCAAATCACACTGCCCTATACTGTACTATTTACATTTTTAGTTGTCCATTTCCAATATCACAGTCATGCACAAACACCCTGCTAAACTCACTATTGCTACAGAAACGCTCATATTTTCTGCATTATTTTATGTCACTTCTCCTTGACCTAGCCATCAGATTTCTGCTGTTTTTCTTACTTTGTTCGTTCCTAATTGCAGCTCTATAAAAACAAAGTGCAAAGACGAATTCCAGAGTGCCATGGCACTCCAAAGTCAACTCTACAGTCCATGACTCTCTCGTGCAAATATTTCTGTAATGCCTTTTTTGACCCTCGTTTTCCAAAAATAGAGCTGCATTAGCAAACGTGAGAGAGAGATGAAGTGTGGAGGACAACATGCGCTCCCACCTCCGATTGCAAATGCTTTCCTCAAAAACTCTCCTGTTGTGTTCCACTGGACAAAATAACAACCTAAGGGTGTGGAACAACATGGAAGTTTGGACCTTTCAATTCTGACTAATATTCGGAAGAGAGGAGCGTCTTAGGCAAGTAGGCTATGTTATTATTATTAAAGGGTCACGAAACACCAAAACACATTTTTTGAGATGTTGACAGTCATATATGTGTCCCCACGCTGCTAAAAACACTACACCTTAAAATAAATAAATAAATAATTTTACAGAAAATATCCCTAAATTTTTACAATAATTTTTTGTCATTTAAAATTATATGTAGAACTTAGTAAAATGACAAATAATCTCTTTAAATTCACAGTTTGGCATTCATTTTAGGTACTTTATCATTAAAGACAAATTACTGACATTTTTGTTTTTTATATAGGGAAATTACAGTATTATTTATACAGTATTTTTTTGTTATTTTAAATTATATTCAAAAATCCAAAAAAATGACAAACAATATCTGTAATTTAACAGATTGACTGTAATTTTATGTACTATATAAACAATGACAAATTACAGCAATTTGTCTGTTTTATACAATAAAATTGCCGTATTATTTACACAGTGTTTTTTCCTGTTTTTTTTAAGTACATTTAAAATTACGTAAAATTAAAGTAAAAAATTTTAATTACTTGTTCTGTAAAAAAAAAAAAGAAATCGTAAAAAAGGTCAAATGACTGGCAGCTATGGCTGCCAAACAAAAACCATAAAATAATGGTAAAATTTCTTTGTTGGAATAAAGTGCAAAAAATAATAAATCTACATATATTCTCATTAAAATGTTTACAGAGAAACACTGTTATTTTACAGACTTTTCCTAGATTATTACGATCAAATCCGTTCAATAAAGTTACACACTAAGTTCGCTCACATGCACCTGTTCCGGATTCTGCTGATTGCACACACACAGTCGGAGGATCGTTATGAACTGATTACATGCACTTTAAAAGCAGCATAGACCAATTGCTTAGTCTTGTTATACTGTTACTGTGAACATTATGATGTGTTTCTCTTCGTTTGCTTTTTTTGTTAATTGTTTACGTTGTTTGCTGCCGGGACTGACCATATGCCTGTTATTTGACCATGACTCTGGATTCCCTGCATAATGTTACATCTGTTTGCCCCTGTGTTGAGTGTTGTTTGCCTGACCATCTCTGTGTAATAAACCTGCATTTGGATCTGCACTTTCTCAGCGTCCGCTTCATGTTACAGTTCCATTTCATTTAAGATCTGTAACTGAATCATTCCATATAACTTAAACCTCTACATGTTTTACATAAATTATATTCAATAAAATGTAACAACTGTCATTTTAAAGTTGAAAATTTAAATCAGTTGTATCTCGTTACTATTTTTTTCCAAAATTTTTTGATCCAAAATAAAACTTAAATTACGATCATGAGCATGTCTTGGCATTTTATTAAAGGTGTTTAATTGTAATGATTTAGGGAAAATTCTTGTTTTCTCTTGAACTTTTAGTCACTTTATTGATGGTGTTTGATCATAATAATATAGGAAAAGTCTGTCTAGTAACAGTGTTTCTTTGTAAAACTCTTAGCATGTAACTTTATTGAACGGATTTGATCGTAATAATCTAGGAAAAGTCTGTAAAATAACAGTGTTTTTCTGTAAACATTTAAATGAAAATATATGTAGATTTATTATTTTTTGCACTTTTTTCTACAAAGACATTTTACCATAATTTTATGGTTTTTGTTTGGCAGCCGTAGCTGCCAGTCATTTGACCTTTTTTTACGATTTTTTTTCTTACAGTGTATTAGGACACAAATATTTCACTAAAAAGTGAAAATTGGTTGTTTTTGCGTTATTTCGAGCAAATTTGTTCCGGTTTGAAAATAATTTTTAAGCTGTGTCACGCCGATTAGATCCTTGTGTCTATTCCAGAGTGTAGACTGGATGTCTGTACCAGCCGGTACAATGTGACGTCTTTAAGCGTTCAGCATTAATTCATGAGAAAGTCTACCAAGTCTTTCCAGACTGCCAATAAGCGCCCTCTATTGTGTATGAGGTGCAACTTCATGAATATTCATGATAGCTTCGAAGACGTTGTTTTTGCCTGTTACAGTATTCAGACGGCAGAAGTGGAACAAGTGGAAGAAGAATTGTTTAGAGACATGGGTCGTCAATGGATATATGATGTCCTTATCGTCTGCCTATACTGCCTTTGCCGAAGGCCGGCCCTTGATAATACAGTTGAACATTCATTCATTCATTTTCTTAGTTTTCTAGTCCAAACACATGCGCTATAGGTCAATTAAATAAGCTAAATTTGCTGTAATGTATGTGTGTAAATGACCGTGTATGGGTGTTTCCCAGTGTTGGGTTGCAGCTGGAAGGGCATCCGCTGCATAAAACATATAAACATGTGCTGTAATAGTTGATGGTTTATTCTGCATCCCCTGATAAATAAGGGACTAAGCCAAATGAATGAATAAACAATACTTTCAGTAGACAGTCGTTTTCTTTCTAAGATATATTCATCATCTTAAAAGCTGTGCATGGAAGAGTTTCTGTGTTCTCATTGGTCAATAGAAATGCAAAGTCAAAGCAAAGTAAACAAGCAGTTGATGTCATGACAAAGCTGTTGCTGCATTTCAGGATGGTATTTTCTATTTGATCTCATGAAACCTGTTCGTTCTGAAAACGTACCCCTATTTACATTTCTGGAGATCGCAAATTATGTAGCCAGAAGTACATATGGCTTTAATCCATCTTTAAAACAAACATACTGGCCGGTATTCCTTTTCGTGCTTACCAGTTGACCACTTACCTCCGTGTGGACGGCTTTTCCGCTGTTACCAGTTTGTCTAGTTGCTCGCCGATGGACATGAGACTTGAGACGAGTTGACCACGATGACGGGGTTCGAACCGGGGAAGAACGGTTCCAGAAAGTGCGTAAGACAAAAACAGAAGCTATAAAAACAAATAAACAAGCAAATAAAAGGGTGAGAATGTGGTAAAATCTGAAAACATGGTAAAAATCATGAGATTTTTGTATTGCTTTTGAAAACACTGTCGGTTGGGTTTGGGGAAAGAGGAGGATGGATCGATTGATTGGTCAGTCAGGAAGTCATTCAGGAGACTGTGGCACTCGTGAGAGAAATCTGAGATCTGAAAAAGCATAAACAGCAGCCTCTGGTGGGTTGCATTATATATATATATATATATATTTATTTATTTATTTATTCATTCATTCATTTTCTTGTCGGCTTAGTCCCTTTATTAATCCAGGGTCACCACAGCGGAATGAACCACCAACTTATCCAGCACGTTTCACGCAGCGGATACCCTTCCAGCTGCAACCAATCTCTTGGAAACATCCATACACACTCATACTCGGTGGACAATTTAGCCTACCCAATTCACCTGCAATGCATGTCTTTGGACTGTGGGGGAAACTGGAGCACCTGGAGGAAACCCACACGAACGCGGGAAGAACATGCAAACTCCACACAGAAATGCCAACTGAGCCAGCCGAGGCTCGAACCAGCGACCTTCTTGCTGTGAGGCGACAGCACTACCTACTGCTCCACCTTGTCGCCTGGGCAGTTTAAGAGAAATTTTTAAGAAAAATGCACTGTAGGTGCATTGAAGGTGGCTCAATTGTTAACACTTTCGCCTCACAGCAAGAAGGTCGTTGGTTCGAGTCCTGGCTGGGCAAGTTAGCATTTCTGTCTAGAGTTTGCATGTTCTCCTCGTGTTGGCGTGGGTGTCCTCCGGTTGCTCTGGTGTCCCCCACAGTCCAAACAGATGCGGTATAGGGGAATAGAATACGCTAAATTAGAGTATGCTGGAACAGTTGGTGGTTCATTCCCCTGTGGTGACCCCTGAAAAATAAGGGACTAAGCTGAAGGAAATAACCCCCAATTAGCACTACTAGCTTAATAAACTTCTTATTAGCAGTTTATTAATAGGTAATAAAATAGAAATTGGGTTTAGGTATTGGGGATGCAGAATAAGATCATACTTAATAACTACTAATGAGCAGTTTATAGGCAGGTAATAAGCCAGTAGTAAAAAGCATTAATTGTGACCTAAACTAAATTTCGCAAGAACAGTTCGCTTCTCTTCTCTGACCCTTGCGCTGACAGGCGCACATCCAATTTTCCCCTATAAAAGAATGAACAGTGAAAACGCTGACTGACATCAAAGTCGACGAGAAAATAAAAATCACACTTGCTTGGCTCGTCCGTGCGCATTCCTGAAAACCCAATCTCTCGTCATAGCTGTATGTTTATGGAATTACGACCTGGGCACATTCTGCCGATGCATGCAACAGCTGACGGTATACGCAGCAAAATAAACAAGCATTGTTTTCCTGCTTATTAAACATGTTTGGCACTGCTGTGTTTGTTTCGGGTTTTTTTTTTTTATTTGCAAGAATTTACGACAGGCTTTGCTTTCATGTTGGCTGAGTTATGTGGTGCTCTCTGGCAGAGCTACAGTAGGAGCTTTGAAGTGCAGCCATAAATGCAGCTCAAACGCGGCCAACATTGCATGCTGTTGTAGAGGTGGAAGAAGGACACAGGTTTGAGTCAATAGGGAGGTGGGGGTGGGGGGGGGGGGGTATGCAACTGTTAAAAAGTACTGATAACACCAGCTGAACTCCAAGCATTTTACAGACCACATGAGAGATGAAAGTGCAGCGTACGTTTTTAGGCACGCCAGAATGCTGGTCAAGGAGTGTAGCGCACTATTCCACGCAAAATAAGGTTTGATCTGGAGCGCAAATGTTGAAATGAAAGACAGGTGGTATGAATACGCTGGCTTTTATGAGTGCTTTGAAGCGTGTGCTTACGTGACCTCTTCCTTCACACATTAGCAGGTGTTTTGTAGGTATTTATCTTAAGCACAGCTTACAAGTCACCCAACTTAAATTGATTAAGTTAACTTGAACAGGATTGAACATGAAATAACTAAAGGGGTGGTCCACTGTGATATCATGTTTTAAACTTTAGTTGATGTGTAATGTAGCTGTGTGAACACAAACAACATCCCTCAATGTCAAAGTTCAATGCAAAGGGAGACCTTGGCTTTAACAGAATTAGCTTAGCAAAGCCTACAGCTAACATAGTTTGTGGACTACAAATAAATACATCCAGGTTTTTGAGATCACCAATGCTTCTGGGTACGCGCATTCACAATGCTTATACACCCATGCAGCAAAGGGGCGGGGCCAGAGGAGCTGTAATGTTGTAGCAGAGGAAGCTAAAAGCTATTCCAGAGAATTATAATAATATAGCGTTTGACAAAAGATAACTGTTAGAATCTCTCCCAGTTCAGTTCTGGATTCGGCTAAAACTCCTCTGAATAAACGAAGCTGTGGATTGTGAGCCACAACCTGTGTGTTTTTATTTCTTAAAATTGATCTATTACATGCACAGTGTCTAGCGTTAACGCCAGGGGCCTCGCTAGACCCCATTTACTGGGACATGTGCCCCAGTAAAAATTGCCAGTGCCCCAGTAAATGCTTTGAGATAAGATTTACTTCATATGCAAGTGTATTTGTTAAGAGTGGTAATCCCAGAATAAAGATGTTATTCTCTACATGCAACCAAACCAACGCTGATGAAATCAATGTTGTTTACTCATAAACAAAACTGAACATATGCGCAGAAAAAAACATACCCTCTTGACGCTGATGCACTGCTCTGCTCCCGGTGTAAATCCCAGTTGTTTACATGCACAGCAAAAAAAATAGCTGCGCCGTTCAAGCGTTGCGAATCCAGGGTCTTTTTTGCGGAGGTGTCGGCACGCAGTGAGTTTTGCAAGTCAACAAAACAAAGTTTATATAATATGATGGTGATCCTATTTATACTAAGCATGGCTGCTGATAGATTTTTTTTTTATTTTTTTGTATGAAGCAGAAAGGAGAGATGAAGTCACGGAAGTCAGACTTAGATCCAATCCCAATTCTATTTTTGTACCCCTACCCCTTCCCCTTCCCCTTGGCCCTTACAACCGAGGGTGAAGGGGAAGGGCTATAAAATTTACCCCTAAGAAATGGGACAGCACTTTAATAAATCTAATTCTCGACCATAAGTCGGGTTTAAGATAACACACAAAAGCTAGTTCTGTAAAACATGATTTTTTGTATTTAATTGAATTGTCTATATTGTCTAAATAAGCTTTCTGCCACTAACAGCACCCCCCGCTGCTGGAATCAGCTTCCAGAAATGATCAGATGTGCTCCAACATTAGGCATGTTCAAATCAAGACTGAAAACACATCTGTTTAGCTGTGCCTTTACTGAATGAGCACTGTGCTGCGTCCGACATATCGCACTATTATGTTTTTTCTCTTCTTCTTCATTCTTTTATATTACATTTTACCTGTTTTTATGGTTTTTTTACTCATTTTTATTATTCGTTTTTATTTTTATTTTACTTGTTTCTTTCATTCTTGTTTATGTAAAGCACTTTGAATCTCCAATGTTTATGAAATGTGCTATATAAATTAACCTGCCTTGCCTTGCCATAGCATTTCATTGTAATAAAATGAATATTTATATTCATAAATTATCTTAGCTTCACTCCAGTTGTGTCTTTAGATTGTTTTCCAGTTACATTTAGGATTAATTTCTGTTATTTATTTATAATAATAATTGTATAAAACCAATAATACTGTTTATATATATATATATATATATATATATATATATATATATATATATATATATATATATATATATATATACATTATTTTAGGGGAGCTGTGCCCCAGAAGACCTTTAAATCTATCAATGCCCTGGTTAACGATATATTGTAGCGAGTACATAAACAAGGATATAAATAACAGGAAATGCTGTTTGGCGCTGCTTACAATTTAGCTACAAATTCATCTTTATCCGTCAAACTGCTGTAACCAGCCACAATCTTCAGCATTTAATCTTCAAATGTTATTACGCCCTGACTGCTGCTCAGTGACGTGATTGGTGGTCTCTGAAAGGTGAGTTGTTTTTCATGTATTTTAACATCCTGTTTACACAACATAATAAACCTATAATAACACATATCTATGATAATAACACATCCATATCTTAGCAGGGTCCGTCATGGTTTCGAGTCCCCTAGAAACATTTCTGTTGCTTTACGTGGATTTTTGCAAGTGTTGTGACCAATTTGCTGTGCGTTTCTTCAGTTGTGACCAATTTGCAGTACGTGTGCTGTCAAATTGATGAAGATCGTTTTTTTATTTGCTGGTGTTTTTTGTAAGTGTGCTTTCTTAAATTGCAGCGCGTTAAACTCTCTCGGACACCGTACAATGGAGCAAAAGGAGACCCCAACATAATGAAAGGGTAGTCAATTCGAACAGAAGTGGGACCAAAGAAGCCCATCAGTACAATTAATTCCAGGTGAATTCCTGCCTGAATTGGTAATACATTGCGATTATGCTTAGTTCGTTTGAAGTGAGACTCCTAATGTGCGAATGACCAGAGTATGACCTGAAATCTCATCTGGAGGCCATCATCTCTATACGCAGTGAAAATATAAATCACCTAAAAAAGAAAAAAAGGGCTGACTCAGAGTGGTCAGTTGTTTTAGTCATTGCTGTGTTCAGTGTGAATATGGCGAGTCTTTCATCAGCACTGACTGATGAGCACTAAGTGGTGCTAACCAGTGAGATCATGCTTAAAAAAAGAACGACATGAAAAGAAAACGCAAAGAAAAACAACGAGATGAAAAATCACAGGCATCAGAGCGCGGTTCCTCCTCTTTTAAAGTTTCCCATGCGATAAAAGCAGAAAGAAAGTATCAAGCTATAGTTCATGTGAAACGCTTTGTTAAGTGTCCAAGATGTTATTTATCATAAAAAAATATCGGTAAAATAGCAGCTTTACAATATTTTGTGGTTCATGTTTTATTTTTTACACATTTATTTATGCTTTTGAATTGCATTATGGGACCTTGATTTTCCTTCCGACAACTTTCAACCTTAAAAAGTTAGAAAAAGTATATGCTTTTAAATAGTTTAATGTGCTGTTTTGTCTTGGTGTTGTGTATTCAATTCAATTCAATTCAGCTTTATTTGTGTAGCGCTTTTACAATGTAGATTGTGTCAAAGCAGCTTCACATAAATGGTCATAGTAACTGGAACAGTGTGGTTCAGTAACTGGAACAGTGTGGTTCAGTAACTGGAACAGTGTGGTTCAGGTTTTAGTGTTTAAGTTCAGTTCAGTTTAGCTCAGTTCAGTGTAATTTAATCATTACTGAGAGTTCAAACACTGAAGAGCAAATTCATCGATGCGTAGCTCTACCAATCCTGAACCATGCGAGGCAGTGGCGACAGCGGAGAGGGAAAAAAAAACTTCACAAGTATATTACGCTACAAAAACCTTGTAATGAGCTGCCAGCACATTTTGCAGAATGTGCAGAACCACCCTCATTCGAGTTTTTGGCCGCTCGTAAGAAAAGGTTTGGCCACCGCTGATTTAATTAAAGATTTTTAGGAACAAAATTCAGCCCAAAATACTCATTTGTTGCCTTTACCTTACTAGTACCAGATTGGACCCTCTTTGCCTTCAAAACTGCCTTAATCCTTCGTGGCATTGATTCAACAAGGTACTGGAAATATTTCTCAAAGATTTTGCTCCATATCGGCATGATAGCATCACGCATTTGCTGTAGATTTGGCGGCTGCACATAATGTGAATCTCCCGTTCCACCACATCCCAAAGGTGCTCTATTGGATTGTGCTCTGGTGATTGTGGAGGCCATTTGAGTACAGTGAACTCATTGTCATGTTCAAGAAACCAGTCTGAGAAGATTCTCACTTGAAATGGTGCGTTATCCTGCTGGAAGTAGCCATCAACACTGTGCTCATAAAGGGATGGACATGGTCAGCAACACTACTCAGGTAGGCTGTGGCGTTGACACAATGCTCAGTTGATACTAATGTGCCCTAAGTGTGCCAAGAAAATCTCCCCCACACCATTACACCACCACCACCAGCCTGAACCCTCCAGTCGTTTATCAGCTATCACCCTAAATGACTGATAGCCCCACCCTAAATGAATGATAGTCCCTCCATAAATGACTGATATCCCTGCCCTAAATGACTTATAGTCCCAATTTAAATGACTAATAGCTGCCCCCTAAATTAATAATAGCCTCCATAATATAATTGAATAATCTCACCATAAATAGCCCCCCCAGTTTCTCTGGTCTAGAACCACCACTGACTATAGACTGATTTCACGTAGCCGCCATGTTCAAAAGCGAAATCGAGGCTGCGGTGGGAAGAAACTCGAAAGTATCATTGGAAGTTACATAGGAATGTTGTGTAGATAGATAAGCGAAGATAAAGTGACACAAATTTATAATTTCTCCGCCTTCCGGGTGACCCGAAGGTCCGTTCTGAATGAATGGTGAATGTAAAAAGGGATATCAGAGCTCATTTTCAGCTAAGTTAAGGGAAATGGCACTAGTTAGCTAACCTTTTCTTTCCCTAACACACGTTTTAGATGCCATTCATCAAACTCGAGTTAATAAACTGATTCTTTCACTATATTAGGCTTGTCACGATACTGAATTAAAAGAGAAAAAACGGCAATTTCGCGCTAACATTTAAGGAAATGTCGATGGCTTTCTTAAAACAGCGCTGATTTGCCATTGTGTTCACGTGTTCAACAGAAATGATTGTGATTGGCCGAGAAGGTCATCAGTTCACACACAACAAAGAGGGGCGATCTGCTTGATGACTCAACTGATCTTGACGGCTGCTTCGCGCTCCAGTCCGTGTATCGGTGTTTGCACTGGGTGAAGAGCGGTAAACTGAGCGCAAACCAAACACAGATACACGGAGACAAAAGCGCGAAGCCGAGTCAAGACATCCGCGCTCAGCAGCGCTTCCATGTTAGCGGAAATAGCCGGGTTAAAAACTTCAGTACCAGGACAACACTATTACAGACAACACGAGGGTGTGCTGCAGAGGACTGCAGTGTTTTATCACTCATCGGGTTACATAGGCTGAAGCAGGAAAGCGTCCTCACGGTGTTTAACTGGTGCCATGAGCTGAAGCTCAGGAGGACACTTAAGCGCATCACTGAGATTGTGATCTTGTTTGATGCTAAATTGCTTTTAATTGTTTAAAATAAACTTACTAAATAATATTAAAGTGATGGTTACACCATTTTCTGCATTTTTAAATCTCGGCAACAGCTGGAGGTTTGTACAGTGATAATAAATAGATTAAATAGTTGTTTACAGTGCTCGTCCTATACTTCCGGGTTTCTTCCCACCGCAGCCTCGCTTTGGTTCTTTAAAATGGCGGCCGCGTGAAATAAGCGTATAGCATGTAAGACTGGATCATGAAAGGAACATTCAAAAAGCAGCTCATGTAAGCACCTTAATCAAATTATTGTCTTATTCAGATTAAGGCAAATCACTAGATCACCGATAACCATGTAAACATAGTCACAAGCCCCAACCCTAGAAAAAAGGAGTTCAGTATTTTGATGACAGCCTCTCTCCCACAGGTTAGTAGTAAGCTAAAGTAATTTCATAATGCAAATCTTAAATTCATGCTAACCAACAACTGATCAAAGGAAATATATTAATGCAATTCAAATATATAAAATATGAATTGATGTTTACGTTAAACTTTAAATATATTGTTCTATCAAAATATATATTTTTAAAGATTTTGTCAAATAAAATTTTATTTTAGAGTCATCCACAATCATTTTGTGGCTCAAAAGTATTGGTTCCAGCACCGGTACCATTTTAAAAGTATCAATTTAGCACCGGTATCGAAATAACCCCAAATGATACCCAACCCTAGTGATTGGTGGATTGATTTAGCAGGGGGGTCAATCTCAGTCATTTGTCAGCACTGAAGACAGTAACTAAATAATACACAAATCCAGTCCACTCCTCCCACACAGAGACAGAAAAGGTGGAAGGAGGTGAGATTTAGGATGCAGAATGTGTGGTCTGAGCGTTTAAAGCAAGTGAAATTTACCAGAATCAAAGTCAAACAGCACTTAGTTTATAAAAGATAAGAAGCCAGAGTGTGTTTAAAGAAACTTGTAGACATCCACTAAATCTGTGTGAGCAAACAGCCGAACAGAACTGCAGAACATTTTATGGAATTGATAGACATGAGATGGGCATTGAGGTAGGATTTAGGGACTTTACAGAAAACAGAGAATATGGTTTCCCTGCTGAAAAATCCAGTTACCAGTAATCCTAGGCTGGTTGGCTGGTTTTAGCTGGTCGACCACCAGGCTGGTTTAGAGGGGTTTTGGCCACTTCCAGGCTGGTTTCCAGCCATTTCCAGCCTGGTCTTAGCTGGTCGGGCTGGGAGATGACCAGCTAAAACCAGCTTGACCAGCCTAGCCAAGCTGGGAGTCCAGCCAAAACCAGCTATATCCAGCTTAAACCAGGCTGGTCAAGCTGGTTTTAGCTGGATTTGGCTGGTAATTTTCCAGCCTGACCAGCTGAGACCAGGCTGGAAATGGCTGGAAACCAGACTGGAAATGGCCAAAACCCCACTAAAACCAGCCTGGTCAACCAGCTAAAACCAGCCAACCAGCCTAGGCTGGTTTAAGCTGGATTTTTCAGCAGGGTTAGCATCTTAAAATGTGCAAAAAGTGAAATAAATAGATTAAATAGTACTTGTCCTGTTTTATTTTTAACAGTCAAACTGACAGGGGAAAATGAAAATTATCTTAAATGTAAAATAACAAAAAGGAGAAAAAAATAACAACAAAATAAAAAAGTGTGTGTTTGCAGGAATGGGTTTAGATGGGTAGAGAAAAATCAATAAAATAGACAAAGATTAATTGCCCCTTTCACACAGTGATTCCAGTAAATATTGCAGAATTTAACAGGAACATTGTAGACAACAGCAAATAATAATAAATAATATTGATAATAAAGACAAAAATATACAAAAATTATATATTACAATAATAAAACGTCATACTATATCTGTACATTCAGTAATTATGCACATTATCAGGGGAAGAAAAACATTTCTTGTAATATTTAATATCTATCTCTGATTTTTTTTATTTTCATTTGTTTTATTGTAGAAATAAAAATAATAGGTTTGTCCTTGTGAAAACTGTCCGCGATCAGTGACGCGTGCTGTGAATCTCGCGAGACAACACGTGATGATAAACATGGCTGCGGTTAAACTCCAGAAGAGTGTTGTGAGCCAGGCTGGGAAACACACAGCTTCTGTTATCTTTCTTCACGGCTCAGGTGCTTTTAATAGTTATTAAAGCCTCTCTTGTGCGGACGTATATTGTGCCCGCTCCTTAGAAAGGAAAAATAATACCGTTAAACGGACTGTTGTGGCTCATATGGTACTGAATAAAAGGGCTTCAGAGACGCGCTGGAGAAGTGAAACCCACTGTCGTGTGTAAATAATGCACTTCTCGCGCTTTAAATCATCGACTGACTTGCTCAAAGCCAAATTAATCATAAGAAATACTTCAGACAGAGCTGAAGAATTGTATAAACTATCTCTGAAATGTTAAAAGTCTACGTTTAAATGACACCAAACACTGCAAACTATTAAAATCAGTGCTATAAAAGTGCTTATAACAAATATATTATATTATATATTATAAATAGAGTGTTCATAATATAAATGCAAAATACTTCATTAACTTTAGTGTATTCATTAATACAAATGAGGCACCCTTCAACGCTAAAACATATTGTGGTTACTGCGAATTTAGTATAGTATAGTATATAATATAGTATAGTGTTTTAACCATACTATAGTAAAGTAGCTTACATGAATCGATCTGTTCTGGTAATTTTAGTCATTTTGGCGATACAACAATATTAAATATTATAGTAATATAAACAAATGAACCAATAACATTACTGTTTTCTACAATATTGTAAGAACTAAAGTACTTAATACACTTGAGGCACTCATACATTAAAATTTATTGTGGTTAATTGTGTTCTCGCATAAAAAATACTAATAAATAATACTAATAATACATAATAAAGTGTTTTTAACCATACTGTATTGAAGTTAATTACTTGAATTGATCTGTTCTGGTAGTTCTAGTGGTCACACAACTATGGTAATATAAACAAATGAACCAGTACTTTAGTTTTATACAACTAATGCAGTAAAAGCTAAAGTAAATTACAGTATTTCTTACAGGTTATCAGTTCACTAATGCTATATTGTAGCAATCATTACCAAAGGGTTGTAAATATAATATATGCAGTTTAATATGCTTTGCTATAGAGTTGAGCAAACTTGTAGTTTTGAATACCTCAGATTAAATAAATTCGCCAAATATTTTCCTTGAAATGATATCTCATATTCCGTTTCAGTTGGAAGTTCATCATTATGCTGAAATAATAATACTGAATAATTTATTAACCCTTTGCTCTGAAGTTCTAAACGAGATGAGAAAAATAATCGCATATTAAATAAGATAAAAATATTGAGTACATACTTTGTAATATACTTCTCATTTCCATATCATCAGTATCTATAAACTATTAATAATAGTAAATTAATTTACACAAAAGGTATGATGGATATGAGATGAGGTATAGTGATCTCTCAGCTCTAGTGTGGAAGTTGGCAGACAATTTAGAGACTTACTTTTTCATTCATTCATTTTCCTCCAGCTTAGTCTCTATTTCAGATGTCACCACAGCGGAATGGACCGCCAACTATTCCGACACATGTTTTACACAGCGGATGCCGTTCTAGCCACAATGCAGTACTGGGAAACACCCATACACTCTCATTCACACACACACACACACACACTCAATTTAGTTTATTTAATTCCCCTATAGCACATGTGTTTGGACTGTGGGGGAAACCGAAGCAGAAACTCACACCAACACAGGGAGAACATGCAAACTCCACACAGAAATGCCAACTGGCCCAGCTGAGACTCAAACTAGCAACCTTCTTGCTGTGAGGCAATAGTGCTTATCATTGAGCCACCATGACGCCTAGACTTTTCACAGTATACACACACCGGCCACTTTATTAGGTACACCTGTCCAACTGCTCCTTATGCAAATTTCTAATCAGCCAATCACATGGCAGCAACTCAATGCATTTAGGCATGTAGACATGATCGAGACAATGTGCTGCAGTTCAAACTGAGCATCAGAAATGGGAAGAAAGGGGATTTAAGTGACTTTGAACGTGTCATGGTTGTTGGTGCCAGATGGGCTGGTCTGAGTATTTCAGAAACTGCAGATCTACTGGGATTTTCACGCACAACCATCTCTAGGGTTTACAGAGAATGCTCCCAAAAAGAGAAAATATCCAGTGTACTCATCTTCTGACGGCTACTTCCAGCAGGATAACACACCATGTCATAAGTCGCGCATCATCTCAGACTGGTTTCTGGAGCATGACAATGAGTTCACTGCACTTATATGGCCTGCACAGTCACCAGAACTCAATCCAATAAAGCACCTTTGGGATGTGGTGGGAGATTGGCATCATGGATGTGCAGCCGACAAATCAGCAGCAACTGCGTGATGCTATCATGTGATTATGGAGCAAAATCTCTGGAATTTTCCACTGCCTTGTTGAATCTATGACGGATTAAGGCCGTTCTGGGGTCCAACCTGGTACTAGTAAAGTGTACCTAATAAAGTGGCCAGTCAGTGTATATTGTTTGAATCAGTTTTTAGACGTTTGTGAATAATGTCATCTGTTTCTTTCAGGAGACACAGGGCCAGGCCTGCGCAGCTGGGTTTTGGATGTTTTAGGACAAAACTTGGCATTTGAAAACATCCGGGTGATTTATCCCACAGCCCCACTCAGGTGAACATCTGCGCTTACCCCTCAAACAGTGTTCGTGCTTGAAAATGGTTGAACTTCGAGGTTTTAAAAGTGCTTGAAAATGTAATTGTGCTGTTTTTGCAATACTTTATCAAAGCATGTATTTAAAAACATTTGTGATGGAAATAATATACTTGATTTCATCACTTTAGTGAAAGATTGTATGTGTGTCAGTACCTGTTTTTGTGACGTATCAGGACTCAAACCTATACAATGACAAAGGTATAACACTGGTATTACAGAAAGGTGGTGAATTATGAGGACATTGCTGATGTGTGTACGTGTTTTTATGACATATCAGGACACAAACCTATATAATGACATAGGTATGACACAGGTATTACCAGAAGGTGGTGAATTGCTGATGTGTGTGTTTAGTGACATCAGGACAGAAATGTATATAATGACATGGGTATGACAGGTACTACAAGAAGGTGGTGAATTATGAGGAATTTGCCTTTGTCTTCAGGCCGTACACACCCATGCGAGGGGCGCCGTCTCATGTGTGGTTTGATCGTCACAAGATTTCTCAGCATTGCCCCGAGCACTTGGAGTCGATAGATTCCATGTGTGATCATTTAGGTGACATTGTGCAGGATGAGCTCCGAGCCGGGATCCCAAAACAGAGGATGGTTATTGGTAAGACCATTGGCTTATCTCTGTCCTATCCTCTCCAGATCTCCCTATACCCATCCATCTCTCCCTGCCCGATTGCTTTCTTTTATACACACACACACACACACACACACACACACACACACACACACACACACACGCTCTACTTGTTCCAAATTAAGCAGAGTCTATAAGTCTCTCCCTCGTTGTGTAAAGTGAAGAATGAAACTTATCAAGTTACTTATTCCTTTCATTTGTTGCCAGATTGAGCCCAAAAGAATTTCGGGATGACTCTCGGGTTTCTGCTAAGTTTTATCTCCAAATATTTGGGTTATCAGGTTTGCATATTAGATAAAAGTGGCAGAAAATCATCCCTTTTAGAAGGGATCTCAGGTAATGGGTTGCAAAAAAAAAAGCATGCTACTATTTGCTTAGAGATTTAACCCCTTAAAGGGATAGTTTAGGGCAGGGGTGGGCAAACTCGGTCCTGGAGGGCAAGTGTCCTGCACAGTTTAGTTCCAACTCTAATCAAACACACCTGCTTATAGATTTCTAGTAATCTTGAAGACACTGATTAGCATGTTCAGGTGTGTTTGACTAGTGTTGGAACAAAACTCTGCCGGGACACCGGCCCTCGAGGATCAAGTTTGCCCATCCCTGGTTTAGGGACTTGCTCACCTTTTACTTGTTTCAAACGTTTGAGTTTCTTACTTTAATTAAACAAGAAGTTATTTTGAAAGTGGTTGGAAACTGGTAACCATTGACTTCCACAGTACTTGTTTTTTCTTGCTATGGATGTCAGTGGTTTCGGGCTTTCTTTAGAATATCGTCTTCTGTGTTCAACAGAAGAAAGAAACTCATGAAACTCATGTCCGTGTGGTCTTAAAAAGTCTTCAAATATCTTAAAGCGCACCTATTTTACCCCTTTTTCATGATTGAAGGTCAGTCTTGTGTGTTTCCAGAATATGTCTGTGAAGTTTCAGCTCAAAAAACCCTTCAGATTATTTATTATGCCTTTAAAAATGTTGGAATTTTTTCTGAACACACTGTTGCTGTTTTTATTGCCTTTAATGCTGGTTCTCCCTGCCCACCGATACCACGTGCCTGTCAGAGTGTGCCTTAATCTCCACCTCTGCTGTGTCACAAAGGGAAAACTAAGTTTTGATAAATAAAAAAAAAAATTGCAAACAAAAATAAAGTATTGCAAAAAAAAAAATTATATATGCAGTTTGTTTAAAATATACATACATTTGCTTAATATTTATTTCCAGTATTGCCTTTACCAGAGATGGGGGACTCGAGTCACATGACTCGACTCAAGTCAGACTTAAGTTGTAAAATTTAGGACTTGAGACTTGCTTGACAGCTATTCAAAAAAGACTTGACTTGGACTTGACTGTCATGACTTGAGACTTGACTTGGACTTGAGTTAAATGACTCAAAATAACTTGTTTCTGTTAAATAAATACCTCTTTGTTATATAGTATGCTACGGAGACCCGGAAGAGACATGATGGTGGGGAAAACAAATAGGTGGAAGAAAAATTGGTGGGAGAAAAAATGATAGGAGTGATAGGAAAACATATTTTCAAGTTTTTATTTGCGTTCCCTTGCAAAGATGTTTCTCCATTAACACTTCCTGTTCACTACATTCATGTAAACCCTCCCGTTCTTGCTGAAATTCTCCCGTATTTTACCATTCTATCCCACATTTAATCCTATCATTAAGTATTTTCCCATATTTCTGTATATTTTTAATCTTGAAATCACACTGAAATTAATAATAAAATGTCTGCATTCGCTTTCTTTACATTAAATCTGTGCGTCAACTGTTGCCTTTCATATGCTCTGAACCAGTGAATGCATGTAAGCACTGATTGACAGATGCGCTCCGTACAATAAACTGATCCCAGATCAGCTTCTGTACATGCGTCTGTTAGTCAGCGCTTATACATGCACTCGCTGGTTCAGAGGTTGCATATGAAAGGCGACGATCGACGCACAGATTTAATGTAAAGAAAGTGGGATAGATGGTAAAATACGGGAGAATTTCGGCAAAAACCGGAGGGTTTACATGAGTGCAGTAAACAGGAAGTGTTTGTGGAGAAACAGTTTTGCGAGGGAACGCAAAACATCTTTGTGAGATAACGCAAAACATTGCGAGAGAACGCAAAAACTTTATAAAATATATATATATTTTCCTCCCACACATTTTTTTCTTTCACCCATTTTTTTTTCTCCTACCCATTATATATTTTTTACCCATCCAATTTTTTTCTCCTCCACTACGTCCCTTCCGGGTCTCCGTAGTATGCATAACATACAAAACTGAAAGTTATATATGTAAATATAAATTGCAAAAAATATTGCAAAAGTTCAAAAATCAACAATAATTTTGACTTGAAAGTGACCAAGCTATTGTCTGACTTGACTTGAGTCTGACAAAAATTGACTTGACTGGCTTGAGACTTGAAGGTTATGACTCGAGACTTGCTTGTGGCTTGCACATGTGTGACTTACTCCCACCTCTGGCCTTTACGAAACCTATCAAGTCAATTGCACTACGGCCAATTTAGTTATTCAATTCCCCTATAGCACATGTTTGGACTGTGATGGACCAACACAGGGTAGAACATGCAAACTCCACACAGCCGGGACTCACACCAGCAACCTTCTTGCTGTGAGGCAACAGTGCTAACCACTGAGCCACTGTGCTGCCTCCAACAATATATAGTTTGTCATAATGGGTTTAGGATTTAATTGCAATTTGGTGAAGTAAGCCTAAGCATCTCGTTGGTTGGACGGTGAGGGATAGTTCACCACAAAATTCTACCATCATTTACTCACCCTCAGGTTCCAATCACGTGTAGATGTCTTTCTGCTGAACACAGATGAAGATATTAGTATTATTATGCTGCGTTCACACCAAGCGAGCGAGTGATTTACATGTTAAGTCAATGCAAACCCACGAATAGACATCCTGCGACGCGATACGCACGAATGGCACGGCGCGAATGATGTAAATTGCGCGAATGGCGCGGCGCGAATTGAGCGTTTTCTCTCGAATTCGAAAATCTGAACTTCAGTGGACATTCGCGCCGCGTTAACTAATCAGAAGCTTGCTCTTGTGGGGCGCGATTGTGACGTAGAACCTGTTGTCGGTGTTCCGAGGGAAATCCTCCAGCCTTCACCGACAATAAGTCATCAAACTGGGCTGGGCTCAGTCAGAAGCACCGCTGAAAACCTCCGTCATCCAGGTTCAGTTTCTGGAGGAGTTTATGAGCTCACAGAGCTGGATGCACCTCTGAAAGCATGTAGTGGACTCAGACACGACCCTAAATGTATCAACGCTGTTTTTCAGTCTTCATAACGCAGATAAACACTGTTATTTTCTTCATGAAATCCATGTTAGCCATTTAGCTATGAAGCTAGAGTCTTCGGGCAGACAGAAGCCCTGCCCATCACGCGAATCCGCGTCTGTTCTGAAGTGAATTTGACACGCCAATGAAGCGAGTAAACTCAAATGTTCACGCGGCTATTTACGCGCGAATAGCGCAATTTATCCGCGCGTTCCGCGTCTGGTGTGGACACAGCATAAGACTTTGTTTTTTTGTATTATGGCAGTAAATAGGTGGTGAGATCTGTTCGATCACTCTAAAAGAAATTGACGTGAGTAAATGATGGTGTAAGTTTCATTTTTGGGTAAACTATCCCTTTAAATCCAAGAAGGGTTGTGGAAGGGTTAACCAACGAAACCAATATCACAGAAATACCCCGAAATAGTTGCAAGTAAAATGTGAAAAGTGCAAGAAGAAAGAAAAAGAAGCGTTTTTGTGTGAAAAGACTCTGTGTGGAAGGACAGAAAAGCCCCTGAACTCGCTTCCAAAGAAACTGATTCAAAAAACACATGTTCCTGTGAGACTGCTGAAATATTATCTTCCTAAATCATAACATTTTGTCATTAACTATAAATACTCATTGGAGTCACTCTACACGCTGGAGAAACGCAGTGGTCTGAACGCTGAGTCCACTTCCCAGGCTGACGGACTGACAAGCGCCAGAACTTTCCATGGAAAACTCCTTCATATATAGATTGCGCTTTTCATTCTTTTAGGTGTCGTATAGTCAACAGGAGAAGCCAAAGTCAAACATGCGTGCTCAGAAATGTTTTTAGCCTGCATTGTCGAAAGTATCTGTGCATTAACAGTTCCCGTATTTTGTGTTTCCTTTTATTTACGGTTGTGAATTGCATTATGGGATGTTGATCTCTGCTCTGTCGACATCTGATGTTGAAAATTCAACACTACAGTTTAACAAAGTGACTTTTATTGACATTTTAGTAGTTTGAAATATCAATGTATAATAAATAACATAGTGCTGTCGCCTCACAGCAAGAAGGTCGCTGGTTCGAGCCTCGGCTCAGTTGGCGTTTCTGTGTGGAGTTTGCATGTTCTCCCTGCGTTCGCGTGGGTTTTCTCCGGGTGCTCCGGTTTCCCCCACAGTCCAAAGACATGCGGTACAGGTGAATTGGGTTGGAATCCGCTGTGTAAAAGTGTGCTGGATAAGTTGGCGGTTCATTCTGCTGTGGCGACCCCAGATTAATAAAGGGACTAAGCCGACAAGAAAATGAATGAATGAATGAATAACATATAGAGACATCTAGAGTCTTTAAAATGTTCTGGCAGTTTATTACAAGGTTTTTGTAGCGCAATATACAAGACTGACTCGGACAATATAGCACTGCAAACTATTACAAATTATTATTAAATTAAAATGTGCATTTTTTATATAATATTTTTATAATTTGTATAATATTATATAATATTTATATAATATTATTATATTAAAAAGTCACTTTTTTGAAAGGTTAAAAGAAAGATCAAGGTCCTATAATGCAATTGAAAGGCATTTATAAAAGGGGAAATAAAACAATTAAAACAAGAATCCCAAAATACAAAGATCTGCTTGTTTACGGATATTTTTAAGGCAAGGCAAGTTTATTTATATTGCACATTTGATACACAGTGGCAATTCAAAGTGCTTTACATAAAAAAGACAAGTATAAGAGAATAAAAAACAAATAATAAAAATGATTAAAAACAGATAAGAAATGCGTTAAAAAGAAAGGAAAGACACAAAAGTGCGATCTGTCGGACGCAGCACAGTGCTCATTCAGTAAAGGCACAGCTAAACAGATGTGTGTTCAGTCTCCATTTGAATGTACCTAATGTTGGAGCACATCTGATCATTTCTGGAAGCTGATTCATTCAGGGGGCGTTGTTAGTAGCTGAAGGCAGATTCATCCTGCTTTGACTGAAATTTTGGAATTTCTATTTTATATGATCCTAAAGATCTGAGTGATCTGTTTTCAGTGAGCATATCTGTAATGTATTGAGCTCCTAGGCCATTTAGTGATTTATAGACCAGTAATAATACTCTAAAATCTATTCTGAATGTAACTGGGAGCCGGTGTAGAGACCTGAGGACAGCTGTGATGTGCTCTGATATTCTGGTTCTGGTCAGAATCCTGGCCGCATTGTTCTGGATAAGCTGCAACTGTCTGACTGCTTGTTTTTGGGAGGGCCAGTGAGGAGTCCATTACAGTAATCCACCCTGCTGCTGCTAAAAGCATGATAACGTTTCTCTAAGTCCTCACTTGAAACAAAGCATGTGATTCTTGCAATGTTTTTGAGATGATAGTATGCTAATGTAGTTACTGCTTTGACATGACTATTGAATTCCTGCCTGAATCTGTATTTAGGTGGATATCATTGATTATCTTTACAAGAGCGCTCTCTGTACTGTGATGTGGTTTGAAACCAGATTAAAAATAGTTTAAACACCCCCTGATTTGCACACCAGCAACACAAACACAGAAGCAGGGAAGAGAGTCAGTGACTATATTTACATGGACATCAGTAATCCAATTATTGGCTTTAATCTGAATAAGACGGTAATATGATGGTGTTTGCATGAGCTGCTTTTTGAATGTTCCTTTCATGCTCACATTTTACAAACCACCTGTAGAAACCCAAATCCCCCTCCTTAATCTAGTACTACATTCTCTGAGCACTAACAGCTCCTAATCATATCCCAATCGTAAATTCAGCACTTGTTGTGTGTGTTGCCTCTTCTTGTTGAATCGCTGAATGCCTTCTCAATTGAAAGTCGCTTTGGACAGAAGCGTCTGCTGAATGACTAAATGTAGATCTCTTTAACACAGGTGGTTTCTCCATGGGTGGAGCCATGGCGCTTCATCTGGTCTGCAGGCACCATCAGGACATTGCTGGCATCTTCTGTCTGTCCAGCTTCCTTAACAAAGACTCAGCGGTATATCAGGTAGATAATACCCTTCAGCATGTACAGTCAAATTCAGGAATTTTTTCACAGTATTTCCTATAATATTTGTTTTATTTTTGCTAGAATAAAAGCTGATTTAAATTATTTTAAAACCTTTTTAATGCCAATATTATTAGCCTTTTTAAGCAATATTTTTTTAATCTTCTACAGAACAAACCACTGTTATACAATAACTTGCCTAATTACCCAATCCTGCTTAACTCACTAGTTTCAGCAGGGTGTTTTCACAAATCTACTTTGGAAAAAGTCTGAAAAGTGGGCGTGTCCAGCTCTGTTTAGTGGGGAGTGTCAGAGGAACAAAAGAGGGATGGTGTGGGAGTGTCTTTTTGGGCACGCGCTGAGTTTCAGAGTCTAAACACACACACACACACACACAGGGGAGAAAGTTACTGTGTTTACATGGACATCTGTAGTCGAATTATTTGCCAGATTATTAAATGGTGGACTTTAACTGCAGTTTGGCTCTTTCATTTAGGGAATTCATTCATGCCCCTCGCGACAAACGAGATATTTGATTCAAGGAACTGCTCTAAGCGTGTATTTTTCTTGCAATGTTTGATACCGCACGGCGAATGAGAGAAAAAAACCTCAGCATTTCCCAGAAACTTAGATGCACACGGCAGGTAGTGTCAGAAAGCCGTGTGTGTTATTCCGGTCACTAAATGCGGTGAAAATCCTACACGAGGGTAAAGTTTGGTTGTGGTGCTAACATGTTTACACTCGGTGCAATAGTTAGTTCAATACGAACAAACTGAATAAACAAAGAGCACTGGTCGCTCACTTACCAAATCTGTAGAGACAGGACAATCACCAGCAACTAGAGCCGAGTCTTTATTAAGAGAAGACTACAAGCGAATCAGGATATCAGCGTTTGCAGATGAGAACATCTCTCAGGTAAACAATAATCCTCCTTAGACACGTAAGTTATTGTTGTCGAGCGTCGCGTACACTGTTAATCCACACGTGACTCTGAGCTCTCACAGAGAGAAAATGAAAACAAAACTTAACTGCAGCAAACTGTAAAAGCAACACTTCACGCTTGTTTTGCCAACACAACGTGGCGTCTCTGCCATCTAAACACTGTGACAGAAATGCATATTAATGAAGTTGCACAATAGAGCGCGCTGATTGGTTTGAACCAAGCTTTACTCATGCATTAATGCAGCAAACTGTAAGACGTAATAAGACACACTCTGGCACAGACGTCCAGTCTGCACGCTGGAATACACGCTATTATGATCTCATGACCGTGACGCAGCTTCAAAAATTTGTTTCAAACAGGAAGTACGAATTTGCTTGAAATAACGCAAAAACAACCAATTTACACTTTTTAGTGAAATATAGGTGTCCTAATAGTGTTTTTAGCAGTGTGGGACACATATACGACTGTCAACAGCTCAAAACATGTGTTTTAGTGTTTCTTGACCCTTTAAGCTGTATAGAAGTGTCTTGAAAAATTTCTAGCCAAATATTATTTACTGTCATCATGACAAAGATAAAATAAATCAGTTATTAGAAATGAGTTATTAAAACTATTATCTTCAGAAATGTGTTGAAGAAATCTTCTTTCCGTTAAACAAAAATTGTGGGAAAAAATATACCGGGGAGCTAATAATTCTGACTTATTTTTGGTATCATAATGTCAAACTAAGGGAAAAGAATCTTTATTGTGTTCTGCACAGGCAGTAGAAAATGCACAGCGCCCCCTACCTGAGCTCCTGCAGTGTCACGGCACATCAGACGAGCTGGTTTTCCATGACTGGGGCGAGAAGACGAACACGCTGCTGAAAAAAGCTGGACTCAATGCATCTTTCCATTCCTTCCCAGACCTCAACCATCAGTTGTGTCGACAAGAACTGGAGTTGCTTCGCTCCTGGATCCTGAATAAGCTTTCCATTTAAAGAGTCCTTAATTCTGGACAATGACCACGGCTTCCTCATCACTTACACACAGTAACCAGCATTAACATGTTGTCATGTAATATGAATGCATTGAATATAATCTTAAATGGGTGGCACGGTGGCTCAGTGGTCAGCACTGTCGCCTCACTGACAGAAGGTCACTGGTTCATGTCCCGTCTGGGTCAGTTGGCATTTCTGTGTTTGCATGTTCTCCCAAAGTTGGCGTGGGTGTTCTCCGGGTGCTCTGGTTTCTCCCACAGTCCAAACACATGTGCTATAGGGGAACTGATGAGCTAAATTGGCCATAGTGTATGAGTGTGTGTGTGTGAATGTGAGAGTGTGTATGGGTGTTTCCCAGTACTTTTTTGTGGCTGGAATGTCATCCACTGTGTAAAACCCATCATTCCGCTGTGGCGACCTTCCAGCCGCAACCTATAACTGGGAAACACCCATACACTCTCATTCACACACACTCATACACTATGGGCTGTTTAGTGTGCATGTGTTTGGACTGTGGGGAAAACCGAAGCACCCGGAGGAAACCCACGCCAACATGGGGGGAACATGCAAACTCCACAGAGAAATGCCAAATGGCCCAGCCGGGACTCGATCCAGTGACTTTTTTGCTGTGAGGTGTCAGTGCTAACCACTGAACCACCGTGCCACCTTCATGGAGCTTTTGATCCATTTAAAAAAAAGTCTCAGTCACACTTGCATGGTTTAAAACAAAATGTCCACATGAAAATGCAAAAAGGCCCCATGAAGTGCTGTCAAGGTCATGCCAAAGCAACAGATGGCGCTATACTCCTAACCGTAAAGTCACGTTGGCCAATCAAAAGCTTCAAAAAATAGATATTATTTATATTTTTGATTTCGGTTGGCTGTCAACATGACGTATGTCTGTTTGGAGTTCGGGAAATCGCTGCACATAATCTGATGTCATACAAAATAAATGAAGGTAGAACCAGACCAACAGAAATTGCCTGTGTTTTATCCATTCAGCTAGTCTCCGGGTCTGGCGGGAGCTCCTTTAGCCTAGCGTAGAGCATTGAATTGGAATAGACCATTAGCATATACTGCTCAAAATCAGATTTTTTATCATTGTCCAGGGGTCACGGTGGCTTAGTTGTAGCACTGTCGCCTCACAGCAAGAAGGTCGCTGGTTCGAGCCTCGGCTGGGCCAGTTGGCATTTCTGTGTGGAGATTGCATGTTCTCCCCGTGTTGTCATGGCGTGGCGTGGTTTCCCCCACAGTCCAAACATATTATAGGGGAATTGGATTAACTAAATTGGCCGTAGTGGGTGAATAAGTGTGTATAGGTGTTTCCCTGTATTGGGTTGCAGCTGGGGGGGGCCATCTGCTGCATAAAACATATACTGGGTAAGTTGGCGGTTCATTCCGCTGTGGCGATCACAGATAAATAAAGGACTAAGCTGAAGGAAATTGAATGAATGGTAATTTTCCAAAAAATAAATGGCGTAAACCAGGGGTGTCCAAACTTTTTGGGCCGAGGGCCAGATGCAAAAAAACAAACAAAGTTGTCGCGGGCCAAATTTTACATACATCACACAGACACGCATATATATATATATATACAATTGAAGTCAGAATTGTTAGCCCCCCTAAATTATTAGCCCCCATTTATTTTGACCCCAATTTCTGTTTTACGGAGAGAAGATTTTTTCCACACATTTCTAAACATATTAGTTTTAGTAACTCATTTCTAATGACTGATTTATTTTATCTTTGCCATGATGACAGTAAATAATATTTGACTAGATATTTTTAAGACACTTTTAAACAGCTTAAAGTGACATTTAAAGGCTTAACTAGGTTAATAAAGTTAACTAGTCAAGTTAAAGTAATTAGGCAAGTTATTTTATAACAATGGTTTGTTCTGAAGACTTAAGGGGCTAATAATTTTGACCTTAAAATGGTTCATAAAAAAATTTAAACCGCTTTTTATTCTAGTCGAAATAAAACAAAAGTCTTTTGTCCAAAAGAAAAAATATTATCAGACATACTGTAAAAATGTCCTTGCTCTGTTAAACATCATTTGGGAAATATTTAAAAAAGAAGAAACAAATCAAAGAGGGGCTAATAATTCAGACTTCAACTGTGTGTAGACAGACAGACAGACAGACAGACAGACAGACAGACAGACAGACAGACAGACAGATAGATAGATAGATAGATAGATAGATAGATAGATAGATAGATAGATAGATATAGATAGATCATAACAAGAACTACTGCTTAATTGAATGCATGTAATAGCGACACCCGGTGGTTATTTATTGAATTACGTTCATTTTTGTATAGCGGGCCAGATTCTATTACTATTTATAAAAAGCCTCGCGGGCCACCACAAAACTGATTGCGGGCCGCAGATGGCCCGCGGGCCGTAGTTTGGACACGCCTGGCGTAAACAGTTGCAGGGTGATTAAACGATGACAGATTTTTAATCTTTGGATGAACTACCCTTTTAACATAGGAAAAGTCACTTTTGAGCAGTGTTGCCAACAAGATTTAACAACTTTTCATAATACCCTATCAACTTTTTTTTTTTTTCAAAAAGCACCTAGCAACAAATTTAGCCATTTTTAACATTCACAGTGACTCAAAAGAGCAGTGGCTGCAGGCTTCACTCAGTAGAAAAATTGAGGAAGAAATATACAGGGTGCTGCACGGTGACGCAGTGGGTAGCACGTTTGCCTCGCAGCAAGAAGGTCGCTGGTTCAGTTTCTGTGGAGTTTGCATGTTCTCCCGTGTTCGCATGGGTTTCCTCCGGGTGCTCCGGTTTCCCCCACAGTCCAAAGACATGCGGTACAGGTGAATTGGTAGGCTAAATTGTCCATAGTGTATGTGTGTGTATGGATGTTTCCCAGTGATAGGTTACAGCTGGAAGAGTATACGCTGCGTAAAACATATGCTGGATAAGTTGGTGGTTCATTCTGCTGTAGAGACCCCAGATTAATAAAGGGACTAAGCCGAAAAAAAGAAGAAAATGAATGGATATACAGGGGGGCTAATAATTCTGACTTCAGCTGTATGAAAATATTCAAATGAAAATATTCTAAACTTTCAAGGATTTAAGATGCTGATGACCGTTAAACGTGGTCTTGTAAAAAGGGCCGTATAAACCTGGATTTACCAGCATGTACTCCACCTCACAAAGGCTCTACTTATTGTGCAGATTTCATAGCCTGTAGCGCAAACCGCTTGAAAGTGTTCAGTCAAGCACATTCTGCAGGCCGTGATGATGACTCTTCCATGGAGTCTGGTTTGGCCTGTAGATTCTGTGGTCAGGCCGAAACGGCAGGTAGAACTATCACACCGGAGGGGAGAAATGCCACTCGACTCTGTGGTTTGGACTCAAAATCTGGTCTGTTTGGCACCGTCCTGTTTCCTGCAGAGCGAGGTATCTCTTCTACCCCCTTTTTTCCCCTCCGCACTATTAATGCTCGCCATGAAATCTGCTCTACATGTGTTTGGAGGTTTGCTCGGTTTTCTTGATCGTCCCGAACGGTAGCTTCATTAATGGTTATTGGGAGGAAGTGGTTGGCAGGTTTAAAGTCCTGTAGATGTTCTGCTTGGTTTGTTTTGTGAGGCTACAAGCCAGTACCAACATGCGCCATCTGGACACTGCACTCAAAAAAAAAAGATGACTTTTGCTGCTTGCTCAAACTACTTGTTTATAATGAGCTGAAACAACTGAATGCTTAAGTTTTTTCAGGGAACATCCTAATTGTTTAATACTTAATCAACTTAAATTTGTAAAAACAATTACAGTATGTTAAATGAATCAGTTTGTGTTGGGACAACATGAAGGAATTGTGTGAAACCCTGAATTTTTTTTATTTAAAATGCTGGCTTCCATACAAGTCTTTTATGTTGTCCCAAATCAATTTAATTTAGTTGTCTTAATTGTTTTTACAAATTTAAAGGGCCACGAAACCCCCCCTTGTCTCAGCAGGGTGTTTCCACACCTAGTTTTGGAAAAAAGTCAGGAAAGTGTGTGTGTCCAGCTCCGTTTAGGTGGGAGTGTCGGTTGAGGGAAAGAGGGAAGATTTTGCATAAAAATGGGAGTTTCAGTTTGGCACACGCTGATTTTCACTGAGGCGAAACAAACACAGACGCAAAGGGGAAAGACTGACTGTGTTTACATGGACATCAGTAATATCAAATAATTTGCCAAATTATTATTGCGTCGACTATAACTGCAGTTTGGCACTTTCACTTTCATTCAGGAACATTTCCTGCATGCCCCCCGTGACAAACGAGATATTGGATGTGAGGAACTGCTGGAAGTGTGTAGTTTTAATGGAGTGTTTAATACCGGACGGCAAATGGAAGAAAAAAAACCTCGGTAACCTAAATGCACTCAGTAGGTAGCATCAGAAAGTCGTGTGTGTAGACTATCCTGTCACAAAATGCGTCAAAAATCCTACACAACGCTAATAGTTTAAGGTGTTTACATTCGGAGAGCAGCATTTACAGCGGATCTTTCAGCTCATAATATTGTAGTGATATTAACGTACTGTAAACTCAGTAACTCAATCATTTTGACTGAGGTCTGTCTTTAAAAACTGAAAGAGTACTACTGACGACACAAACTAACGTTGCCTCCGAATAAAAAAACAAAGAACACTGGTCGCTCACAAAATCTGTAGAGACAGGACAATCAACACCAACTGGAGCCGCGTCTTTTTTAAAAGGAGACGAGCGGCAAATACAGATTACAGGTAAAAATTGTCTATACAAACGTATTTCTGTCGCGTGCACTGTAGTCCACGCTGCGCTCTCATAGCGGGGAAATGAAAGCAAAACCTTCACTGCAGCAAATATATAAACGCAACACTGACGACCTCCAAATTCTTGCTCTTCCATTTGTTTTGGCAACACAACGTGGCGTCTCTCTGCCGTCTAAACACTGTAACTGGTTAACAGTCATCGAAGCTGTCATGCATATTAATGAAGTTGCACCGCATACACAATAGAGCATGCTGATTGGTTTGAACCAATTTTTTCTCATGAATGAATGCAGCACACTCAGAGACATCACGAAGTACTTGCAGGTACAGACATGCAGTCTTAACACTGGAATACACACAAGGATCTAATCGACGTGACGCAGTTTAAAAAACCAGTTTAGTTTCAAACCGGAAGAACGAATTTGCTGGAAATAAATAAAAAACAACCAATTTTCACTTGTTAGTGAAATATATGTGTCCTAATAGTGTTTTAGGCAGCGTGGGACACATATACGACTGTCAACAGCTCAAAAAAAAAGTGTTTTGGTGTTTTGTGATTCTTTAAGTCAGGGGTCACCAATCTCGGTCCTGGAGGGCCGGTGTCCCTGCAGGGTTTAGCTCCAACTTGCCTCAAAACACCAGCCTGGATGTTTCAAGTATACCTAGTAAGACCTTGATTAGTTTGTTCAGGTGTGTTTGATTAGGGTTGGAGCTAAAATCTGCAGGACACCGGCCCTCCAGGAACAAGTTTGGTGACCAATGCTTTAAGTGGCTTGAACAAAACACAAACAAGTTAAAACCCTGCCACTCCTACCACTGATCACCCATCACCTGTGTGCCCTTACGCAAGCAGGTGAACTGACGTGAACTGTAGGTGGAGATAATCCATATCACCAAACCACTCGATCCATGACACAGAATAATACAGCATAATATTATTCATCTTAATTACTCAATAATCATACAGCCAATAAACAAATAAAGTATAACATTATATAAACATCACAAATAACTCCAACAGAAGGATTTCTAATACATGACTGTGTTACTTACTGGAGTAAAATCGATTCAGATTACAACATTCATTCATTTTCCTTCGGCTTAGTCTATTCATCACCACAGCGGAATGAACCGCCAACTATTCCAACATGTTTTACGCAGTGGATGCCCTTCCACCTGTAACCCAGTACAAGGAAACACCCAAACACTTACATTCACACACACACAACTTTAGCATATCCAATTCCCCTAAAGCGCTTGTGTTTGGACTGTGGGGTAAACCAGAGCACCCGGAGGAAACCCACGCCAACATGGGGAGAACATGCAAACTCCACAGAGTAATGCTAACTGACCCAGCCAGGACTCGAACCAGCACCCTTCTTGCCGCCCTCTAGGATTAAAAATAATAAATTCAGTTATACAAAAGCAGTCTTGATGAAGCTTCTGTTAGTCAAGCATAAATCTATCTGACCTCTTTCAGCTCTGAAGTGTTATGAATGCTCCATATTCAGAGCCGGACTGCACATTTGCATCTGTGTGTGCTTGGATTAAAGTTGTTTTTGGGGTAATGGGATCTTGCTACGTTTTTTTTTTTTTCCTCCTTACATAATTTCCGCTACACTCAATAGTATTAGTGTGCTTGCAGATCTGAGTTTGCCCAGTCAGCTGGATTTTGCACTTAAAAACCCAGTGTGTTTGATTCCCATATTTTGCTTTAATACAGCAGCTGAGCTTGGAAAGTTATAAGCAAATTGCTGCTTTTTTTGCCTTGGTTTTATGCCCGCTGTCATTCTGACATATATATCTAAAATGCTTTGGCAATGGGAAGCTATGTCTTACTTTGCCAACGAGGCTTGTTAATTCAATTGAACCCCAAAAGTTATGTAACATCCCGTTCTATTCGGTAGCATTTAAGGACTGCTCTGAACACACTCTGCGCTGTAGACCGTTTTCTGAAGCATGCAGAAGTGGAACAGTGGATGAACGGCTTTTTAGCATTTCTCACACTACAGGGCCAAAGCCCTAAGAAGCCATGGTGTTTACTAGGACTGTGCGATTTGGGGAAAATATCTCATTGCAATTTTTTTGACAGATATTGCAATTGATTTTGTAGGCAAGCTTCAGCTCAGTAATCTGTAAGTCGTGTATGGCGGCAAATCAATGGCAATATTAATCGAGCGCAGCGGTGATGTTTGCGCGCGAGGAGAAGTGAACCGTGAGCAGATTACAGGTCTACACGCGAGAAAACTACAGCTCGCGAGCGCACAGGGGATCTTCACACGCGCGAAGATTAATTATCATTATTTGACTGTTTCTCGAGATTGAATCCTCATAAAGTTCATAAAGTTCTCAGAAAGTTTCTTATGATTATGACTTGCAAATTGTATATATATTTAATGGCGTGATCTTTTAACCTGCGTCCAATCCCGGCTAACTTCCGGAAAAGCAGAGTAGCCAATAGCGTTAGAGATAACAAGTACACCAAGTCCCGCCCCAGGACTGACAAAAATCAAAACTGTTTCGCGCGAGCAGAGAGAAGAACCAGCGAGCGAGCGGAGAGAACTGATCGCGCACGCGCGCTGTAGGCTCACGAGAGCCTCACGAGAGCGTCCATCGTGCGCGGGACTTGTTTTCTCGCGCTGGATCAGTTGAGCGCGCGCGTGAAGATCCCCTGTGCGCTCGCGAGCTGTAGTTTTCTCGCGTGTAGACCTGTAATCTGCTCACGGTTCACTTCTCCTCGCGCGCAAACATCACCGCTGCGCTCGATTAATATTGCCATTGATTTGCCGTCATAGTCGTGGCAACAATTCTGCGAAAGCTCCTAAAAGTGACCTGTTTTCATTCTGTGTGAAAATATTCCCATATTACCGACATGCTGTTTTCCTATGATATTAATTTGTCTATGAATGCTTCTAAGGCCGCAGACGCCACGCTTTCCTGTTTGTTTTCTTTTTTTTATTGTGGGCGTTCTGTATAGTTCAATTGTGCAATACTGATTGGGCAGAACGTAAGTGTGCTCACTCAATTGGCTAATAAGACTATCATACACATACAGCATTCACGAATTTGCTCTGGACAGGGGAAATTAAGAAATATATATATATATATATATAACTAGAACCAGTGTTGGGCAAGCTACTTGAAAAATTTAGTGGGTTATGCTATTAGCTACTCTACTTAAAATATAGCTTAACTACACTAAAAGCTAGCCCCTGGGAAATGTAGCAAGCTAAGCTAAAAGCTACTTGTCAAAGAAGCATAGCTATCCATTTTTAAATAGAAGCAGCTTCAATCCAAGTCAATCATATCTTAGTGATCAGTAAAACTGTCAATGAAACATATGAGGCAGAATAGTTCAGTTCAGTAATTTACTGCAAATAATATGCTGTACAGAAACTTATAGAACGTAGAAACCTATATTACAGCAAAAACAAAATAACCAATAAAACCAGCTGTTACACAATTGAAATACTATAGTCATTTATAGTAAAGGGAAATACTTAGCAATAAACATTATATTGTGTGTGTGTGTGTGTATATATATATATATATATATATATATATATATATATATATATATATATATATATATATATATATATATATATATATATATATATATATATATATATATATACTGTATATATATATATGTGTGTGTTTTTACGACTCTTCATTAATAAATTACACTACAAAATGTAGTATCATTAATAACTAATAACTCATGAACTAATAGTAATTACTATAGTATACTTTAGCCTTTACTACAGAAAGAAGAGTCATTCTGGTCATCATATGGATTTACTTTCATCAGATAGACACTGGCCTCACAGCTCCATGAATGTCAGTGCCGTCTCTTATTGATCGGTAAATGTAGTGTGTGGGGACGCTAATGCACTATTTGACAAATAAAATAGCTTCTCTACTAAAAAAAGCTATTTGATTTAGAAAATAGCGACACTACTTAGAAATGTAGTTAAGCTAGTAGCATCACTACTTGTAGCGATGCTACTGCTTAACACTGATTAGAATCACTGATGTTTATGGTAAAGACGCTCAAAAATGAATGTTGTAGGCAACAATTACATAATTTAACCAATAGGTGGCGACAACCAACCATCAAAAATATGCCACTGAATAATTCTTCAACAATGATCATCCAGCAATTAAACATGAAGTTTTGAGTGAATAACTGGATCATTTATTGAAAATGAGACTACAAATAAATAAAGGTTGATAATATATACAAATATATATATTAGGGATGTACCAATATTGTAAATACTGTCACACCGCAATAGCAATTTTTTTTAATATTACTGTAGGCGCATGACTCAATAAAACTATATTTCTGAGAAAAGTTTGCTTAGGCGAATGAAGCGAACGGGAGGTAGCAGGAACTACAATTCCCATCAGCCCAGGCGTGGCCATCATCCTTTGCGGTCTGTTGTCACTACAGATCCAGTAATGCGGAAATGGAGTGTGTTGCTTGTAGCGGGGAAGAAAAAGAGCTGGAAAAGATCGAACCTAAAGCGGGTTTTAAATCGGATGTGTGGAAGCATTTCGGTTTCTTTCTAAAAAGATACGAAAAAGGAGAAAAGGTGACAGACAAAGAATAAAACAGTATGCAGGCACTGCCAGACTGTGGTGAAATATAAGTCGGGGAATACGACTAATAACAGTCATGGGGACTGCAGAACACAGCACACTGCTCAGATTGATGCTGACATTGACTTGTACCCCAAAGAGATCTCTATCTCACTCATGGCTTGTCCTCTCAAGTGGTGAAAAGACAATGCACAGCGTTACCCACTGCTGTCAACCTTGGCTAAATCATATCTCTCTGTCCCAGAAACTTCAGTCCCAAATGAGAGGGTTTTTTATTTCTGTTGCAGGGGACATTGTAAATACCCAGAGATCCCAGCTTTTACCAGATTATAGTTATATGATCATTTTCCTTAAAAAACCCATCTCTATCTGAGTGAGTGATTAAATGTTGAATGTGATGAGTTTTCAACAATACTAAATTGAAACTTTATTTTTTTATGGTTTAATAGTTTTTTGTTATTAAAATTGAAAAATTGACGTTCCTGTTTCGAAACTTACAGATAGATGGCTCATTTGTATGTCATTGATATGTTCAGTAAGGTAAATAAACACTTTTGCCACTTTTTTTGAGTATTTTCGTTTTGTTTTTCTTGTAAATTATTCAATAAATACCGTACCGTGCCATTCATACTATCGTAGGTAATATCGTACTGTGAAATTCTGATACCGTTACATCCCTATTATATATACAAATGATAATGTCAGATTTCTACATTTAGTGTTATCAGCAACAGTGGGAGTGACCGTGAATTTTTCACAGTACTGAATATTTTGGTTTATTTTTATTCAGCTGATTATTTCTTGATGTTATTTTTAATTAAATTACAGCTTCTTAGTTCTGTTTGTTAAAACCAAAAGTGTCTCGCTTTGTTGTTTCTGTAATAAACGGAAAGCAAATGGAATGTGTCTCCCCCCTTTTTGGCTGATCCGAAAAATGCTCCAATCCGTGACGAAAAATCAATAATGTGATCTGAACTGTGAGATTTGTGATCCGTTGCACCAATAATGACAGCACAATATATTTGACTAGACATTTTTCAAGACACTATAGTGTTCAGCTTAAGGTGACATTTAAAAGCTTGACTAGGTTAATTAAGCATTGTATAATGATGCTTTGTTTTGTAGACAATCGGAAGGAAATATAATTTAACAGGGCTAATAACTTTGACCTTAAAATGTTTTTAAAGAAATTAAAATCTCTTTTTATTCTAGCCAAAATAAAACAAATCAATCTTACTCCAGAAAAAAAAAATATTATAGGAAATACTGTGAAAAAACTCCTCGCTCTGTTAAACATCATTTGGGAAATATTTGAAAAACGTTCACAGGAGGGCGAATCATTTTGATTTCAACTGTGTGTCCTTTTCTTTTTCAGTTTTTTTTTGTCAGTCCTTTCTCTCTCTCGCTTCCAGCAGTGTGTAGAAGGAACGTCTCTCACACACTCCCTTTACTCCTCCTGGAGCCAGACTGCAGGGAGAGATGACGGTAATGAAGACGGCTCCTCAGCGTCTGCTCCTCATGGGGTAACATCAGGTGAGGAAATGAACACACATCAGTGTCTTTTAAAGCTTAAAGGAGTAGCTCTCACATAATGAAATTTCTGTCATCGTTTACTCAACACATATATGACTCCGAAGAATCTTCACACAGCTTTTTGTCAAAAGGACATCTCAATTATGGCTGAAACGCTCTGAAAAAAGACAACCCTCCCCTGAAACCACCGTTAAATCATCATAAAGAGAGGTCCATAAAAACTGGGTACTATTTTCCAAATCTTCTGAAGCCAAAGTCAGATTTGTGAACAAATCAGTCCAGATTAACCGGTTTACTGAATATAGTTGCCTAAGAAGTATTTGAAGTCAGAATTATTAGCCACCTTTAATATTTTTCTTCTTTTTAATATATTTCCCAAATGATGTTTGACAGAGCAAAGAAATTTTCACAGTGTGTCTGATAATATTTTTTCCTCTGGAGAAAGTCTTGTTTGTTTTATTTCGGCTAAAAATAAAATCAGTTTTTAATTTTTTAAACACCATTTTAAGGACAAAGTTATTAGCCCCTTTAAGCTATATTTTTTCTCGATAATTAACAGAACCATGGTTATGCAATAACTTGCCTAATTACCCTAACCTGCCTAGTTAACCTAATTAACCTAGTTAAGCCTTTAAATGTCTTTATAAGCTGTAAAGAAGTGTCTTGAAGAATATCTAGTCTAATATTATTGAAGAAATCTTCTATCAGATTACATCAAAAGCTCAGCGCGATCAGACGATCATAATCCAGAGCAGCAGTTCCCAAACTTTTCAGCCTGTGACCCACAAAATTACAATGCCATTGACTCGCGAACCCCTAATATCCTCTGAGGTGGTTATAAATACAGAAACCTTGCATGCAATACACACACACACACACCAATACACCCAAGTCTATTCGTCGTTAAATTATTTTAATGTATGTGAGTGCTGTGAATGGGCCAGAAAGTTTAACCTCATTCATTCATTCTCTTGTCGGCTTAGTCCCTTTATTAATGCGGGGTCGCCACAGCGGAATGAACCGCCAACTTATCCAGCAAGTTTTTACGCAGTGGATGCCCTTCCAGCTGCAACCCATCTCTAGGAAACATCCACACACACATTCACACACACACACTCATACACTACGGACAATTTAGCCTACCCAATTCACCTGTACCGCATGTGTTTGGACTGTGGGGGAAACCGGAGCACCCGGAGGAACCCCACGCGAACGCAGGGAGAACATGCAAACTCCACACAGAAACGCCAACTGAGCTGAGGTTTGAACCAGCGACCTTCTTGCTGTGAGGCGACAGCACTGCCTTCTGCGCCACTGCTTCGCCCGAAAGTTTAACCTGATGTTATAAAATCAATGTGCTGCATCTGACACTATTGCTGTGTCTTTAATATAATGTAGTTACCACAGGGCTCACAATCCAATAGAGCTAGTAACTATAGGCTACTATAATATCTATATAGTATATAGTAACTATAAATTTTTCTCTTCAGTAGGTTATGGATACAATATGGTAATACTTATGGTTTAATAAAAATAAATAGATTTTTGGAAATCACCAGGCGACCCCCCCTTTATTGTCCAGCGACCCCTAGGGGGCTCCCGACCCCCAATTTGAGAACCACTGATCCAGAAAATTATGTCTAAAGGCTGATTTATACTTCTGTGTCAAACACCGGTGTATGCTACGGCGCTGACGCATAGCCCTTCGCCGTGGCCGTCGCCGTCACTGATGTGCACCTCTCAAAAAATGTAACTACACGTCGCAACAACGCGTAGCGCAAGCTCTGTGATTGGTCGGCTTGGTAGCGCTGACGAGTCTGGGCGGGACCGAGAGCCGCGCGAATGGCGCGAGCGATTGTTTGAGTCCCGTGAAGGAGCTCCGGATGGAAAGTTTTGTTTTGTGTTTACCTCATGGTCAAAGTTGTTGCACGTCCGCCGGTTCCTGCCTCAAAATGAGCGAGTTTAAGTCACTTGTACATCCCGGAAGTGTTCAGGAAAAACAAAACACCAGAGAAGAAACTCTACACAGAGGAAGATTTACACCTCACTGCCAACTAGGGTTTCGGAAGTGTTAATGCAGACCGACAGAGACAGCGCGCAGAAGTATAAATGCACAGCCACGCGCGTTGCATGCGCCGTGAGTTACACTTGACGCAGAAGTATAAACCAGGCTTAACACAGCCATAAACGAGGTTGATGTCATGTGCGCAAGGTGCAGTCCATTCCAAATGGAGATTTTGTTTGATTTGAATGTTTAGCAACAAAACTTACGAGATAGTTTCACTTTATTAGTGACTCCAAATCTTAAATGTAATCTTAAGCTTTGGCAAACAGTTTTGGAGAATTTGATGTTTCAGCCATTCAAACAGAATGCCCAAGAGGTGTTTCAAAGATGGCCGCTGAGTGAAATGACTTGCCTTAAAGAAACTTTGATCTGGTTCCAGACAGTATTTCTGAAAAATCCCGATGAGGATGACGTGTACTGTTTACATTCCATGATCTCCCGGTGGTGACCGTTTCCCAAATCGCAGAACTGCCTCATTTTCCCATGGTGCAATTATCCCGGGTGAAGGGTGTTGTTTTAAGGTGCCTCCCCACCCTGCCTTTGAGGGGTTTTTTACCTCTCTCTAAATTGTGCTTTGTCCACTTAGATGATAATCTGCTTCACAGCACATGTGTCAGATGGAAGGAATGCTAATCTGGAAGAGGTGCAGAGCTTGGACTTTTTTGGCAGCCAGCTTCCCACTTACTTTCCATGCGGCTGCGTTCGGGAGAAGGAGAGGTGTTGACGAATCCCAGATAGGACAGTTCGGGATTCAGGCCTCTGTCGGACAGCTGACCTCAACTCCTGTACTGATGCCACATCCAGATCTGTAGCGATCGGTTATACAGTCACACTCGCAGTGTGTTTTCCCGAACCGTGAACCGCTCTACAACATAAACTGTATTTTATTGAAGTCATCTGTCAGACGGCGAATAATCAAGCCTCTCCTCTCTCTCGCTCTCTTTAGTCTGGAATGGAGGATCACAATTTCTGAATGAAGATGTTGAAGGAGCACTCCAACTTTTAAAAAGTAGTGTAGTTTTACTAGATTCAGCTGATCTCTGTGTTTGGTGGGAGCACTTTTAGCTTAGCTTAGCATAGATCATCGAATTGAATTAGACCAATTATTCTATTATCTATTATTCTATTATATCTATTATTCTATTATTCTATAATCATTAATGAAGCATTAGCATATAGTTAAGTCATTATTTGTTAAGCATTAACTCTGCATTACATTACTTTATTATAACTAAGCCTTCAATTGTCATTTATAAGAGATTAACATAGCATAAATAGTTCACAGAACTGAATGAAATTGAGTTAATAAAGCATTTATTAACATACAAAGCAACTATTAATATATGTCTGAATTATAAGATATACACAACCTGACAAAAGTCTTGTCGTCCATCCCAGTTGTGAGAGCAACATTCATCTGGGTTGCATTCAGTATGGGGGTGTGCAAAAGATCTGCTGAGTTAATGGCAACATCAACAGCCTGAGGTATCAAGACATTTGTGCTGCCCATTACATTACAAACCACAGGAGAGGGACAATTCTCCAGCAGGATAGCGCTCCTTCTCATACTTCAGCCTCCACATCAAAGCTCCTGAAAGTAAAGAAGGTCAAGGTGCTTCAGGATTGGCCAGCCCAGTCACCAGATATGAACATTATTGAGCATGTCTGTGGTAAGATGGAGAAGGCATTGAAGATTAATCCAAAGGATCTTGATGAACTCTGGGAGTCCTGAAAGAAGGCTTTCTTTGCCATTTTAGATAAGTGTCAAAAAATCTCATAATAAGTGTCCAAAAATCTCAAAATAAGTGTCAAAAAATCTCAAAATAGTCTCAAAAAATCTCAAAATAAGTGTCAAAAAATCTCAAAATAGTCTAAAAAAAATCTCAAAATAAGTGTCAAAAAATCTCAAAATAAGTGTCAAAAAATCTCAAAATAGTCTCAAAAAATCTCAAAATAGGTGTCAAAAAATCTCAAAATAGGTGTCAAAAAATCTCAAAATAGTCTCAAAAAATCTCAAAATAAGTGTCCAAAAATCTCAAAATAGTCTCAAAAAATCTCAAAATAAGTGTCAAAAAATCTCAAAATAGTCTCAAAAAATCTCTAAATAACTGTCCAAAAATCTCAAAATAACTGTCCAAAAATCTCAAAATAGTCTCAAAAAAATCTTAAAATAGTCTCAAAAAATTTCAAAATAAGAGTCAAAAAATCTCAAAATAAGTGTCAAAAAATCTCAAAATAGTCTCAAAAAATCTCAAAATAACTGTCCAAAAATCTCAAAATAACTGTCCAAAAATCTCAAAATAGTCTCAAAAAAATCTTAAAATAGTCTCCAAAAATTTCAAAATAAGAGTCAAAAAATCTCAAAATAAGAGTCAAAAAATCTCAAAATAGTCTCAAAAAATCTCAAAATAAGAGTCAAAAAATCTCAAAATAGTCTCAAAAAATCTCAAAATAGGAGTCAAAAAATCTCAAAATAAGAGTCAAAAAATCTCAAAATAGTCTCAAAAAATCTCAAAATAAGTGTCAAAAAATCTCAAAATAGTCTAAAAAAAATCTCAAAATAAGTGTCAAAAAATCTCAAAATAAGTGTCAAAAAATCTCAAAATAGTCTAAAAAAAATCTCAAAATAAGTGTCAAAAAATCTCAAAATAAGTGTCAAAAAATCTCAAAATAAGTGTCAAAAAATCTCAAAATAGTCTCAAAAAATCTCAAAATAGGTGTCAAAAAATCTCAAAATAGGTGTCAAAAAATCTCAAAATAGTCTCAAAAAATCTCAAAATAAGTGTCAAAAAATCTCAAAATAGTCTCAAAAAATCTCTAAATAACTGTCCAAAAATCTCAAAATAACTGTCCAAAAATCTCAAAATAGTCTCAAAAAAATCTTAAAATAGTCTCAAAAAATTTCAAAATAAGAGTCAAAAAATCTCAAAATAAGTGTCAAAAAATCTCAAAATAGTCTCAAAAAATCTCAAAATAACTGTCCAAAAATCTCAAAATAACTGTCCAAAAATCTCAAAATAGTCTCAAAAAAATCTTAAAATAGTCTCCAAAAATTTCAAAATAAGAGTCAAAAAATCTCAAAATAAGAGTCAAAAAATCTCAAAATAGTCTCAAAAAATCTCAAAATAAGAGTCAAAAAATCTCAAAATAGTCTCAAAAAATCTCAAAATAGTCTAAAAAAAATCTCAAAATAAGTGTCAAAAAATCTCAAAATAAGTGTCAAAAAATCTCAAAATAGTCTCAAAAAATCTCAAAATAGGTGTCAAAAAATCTCAAAATAGGTGTCAAAAAATCTCAAAATAGTCTCAAAAAATCTCAAAATAAGTGTCCAAAAATCTCAAAATAGTCTCAAAAAATCTCAAAATAAGTGTCAAAAAATCTCAAAATAGTCTCAAAAAATCTCTAAATAACTGTCCAAAAATCTCAAAATAACTGTCCAAAAATCTCAAAATAGTCTCAAAAAAATCTTAAAATAGTCTCAAAAAATTTCAAAATAAGAGTCAAAAAATCTCAAAATAAGTGTCAAAAAATCTCAAAATAGTCTCAAAAAATCTCAAAATAACTGTCCAAAAATCTCAAAATAGTCTCAAAAAAATCTTAAAATAGTCTCCAAAAATTTCAAAATAAGAGTCAAAAAATCTCAAAATAAGAGTCAAAAAATCTCAAAATAGTCTCAAAAAATCTCAAAATAAGAGTCAAAAAATCTCAAAATAGTCTCAAAAAATCTCAAAATAGGAGTCAAAAAATCTCAAAATAAGAGTCAAAAAATCTCAAAATAGTCTCAAAAAATCTCAAAATAAGTGTCAAAAAATCTCAAAATAGTCTAAAAAAAATCTCAAAATAAGTGTCAAAAAATCTCAAAATAAGTGTCAAAAAATCTCAAAATAGTCTAAAAAAAATCTCAAAATAAGTGTCAAAAAATCTCAAAATAAGTGTCAAAAAATCTCAAAATAAGTGTCAAAAAATCTCAAAATAGTCTCAAAAAATCTCAAAATAGGTGTCAAAAAATCTCAAAATAGGTGTCAAAAAATCTCAAAATAGTCTCAAAAAATCTCAAAATAAGTGTCAAAAAATCTCAAAATAGTCTCAAAAAATCTCTAAATAACTGTCCAAAAATCTCAAAATAACTGTCCAAAAATCTCAAAATAGTCTCAAAAAAATCTTAAAATAGTCTCAAAAAATTTCAAAATAAGAGTCAAAAAATCTCAAAATAAGTGTCAAAAAATCTCAAAATAGTCTCAAAAAATCTCAAAATAACTGTCCAAAAATCTCAAAATAACTGTCCAAAAATCTCAAAATAGTCTCAAAAAAATCTTAAAATAGTCTCCAAAAATTTCAAAATAAGAGTCAAAAAATCTCAAAATAAGAGTCAAAAAATCTCAAAATAGTCTCAAAAAATCTCAAAATAAGAGTCAAAAAATCTCAAAATAGTCTCAAAAAATCTCAAAATGAGTCTAAAAAGTTTTAAAATAGTCTGAAAAAAGTGTCAAAGTCTAAAAGAAGTCTTTAAAAAAGTTTTTAAAAAGACTCAATTTTGTGAAATGGCTAAATTGGTGAAATAATTGACCAAACTACCCAATAGTAGCTATCATAAGTGTTACCGCATTCACCATTAGAAGGCAAAAATCATTCACGAAGGAAAAATAAATCAAATAATTCAACCTCAATGACAAAAAGCTCCACCCCTTCTGCTACATGAGCAGACCTGCGAATGTTTAGTGTGACGTGGTCAACATACACTTATTTTTAACCATTGAATAAGTGCAGCATGCGGGTATTTAAAGTGCTCTTATTCTTTTTAGAATAAAATGAAAAATACTACTTAATAATAATAATTATTATTATTATTATTACAGGATTTACAAATGTCTCCTGCTCTGACTGAAGCTGGTGTGTGTGTGTGTGTGTGTGTGTGTGTGTGTGTGTGTGTGTGTGTGTGTGTGTGTGTGTGTGTGCGTGTGTGTGTGTGTGTGTGTGCGTGTGTGTGTGCGTGTGTGTGTGCGATTGAACAGCTCAGGAACTTTTTTCACCGATAAAGCAGCAGCAGCAGACGAACCTTACATGATGATGTCATGCTTAAATTTACTCACTTCTACCCCGAGACCACTCTGTTTCGCTAGTCATAGCACATATATTTCATATGTGGTAATGTCACGACTAAATGACTCATGTTCTGTCTGTCTGTGTGTCTGTCTGTCTGTTTTTCTTCCCTCGCTCCTTTGTATGTGTGTTTATATGAGTTTTTATCTGGAAAACATTCGCACTTGCCAAGAGAACACTCATCCTTCTTTGAGACAGCCAACACATGGTATAAAATTTGGGAATTAAGATGTGAATACCTTTGCAGCAGATCAGACTGCTCTTACGGTGTGGACGGGCATTAGTCATGCCGCCGTTTTCAGACTCGGTGATATCATTACAGTTTTGTGAATCACTCTGTGTGTCAGCGCTTCTGCATTTTACTGGGGATCAGCTTTAAATAATGAAAGTATAAGCACCGATGCGCATTCTGAGAGTTTGGGGAATTTCTGAGCTCACACATAATCAGATGAGTCACGGTAGTCTAGGTGGACGTTCTCGTCCAGCCATCTGATTATTTGTTTTCATCGCCAGTCCGAAATGTTTGAAGAATTAGTTTGTAGTTTGGTTAGTTGCCTTTTCAAAGACATTATTTAATACAACCCCAAATCAAAGAAAGTGGGCACAGTATGGAAAAAGCAAATAAAAAAAGAAAGTAGTCATTTCTAAATTAACTTTGACTTATATTTTATTGCAGACAATACAACAAACATTATTTAATGTGTTCCTTATGATTTTTATTGTTTGTTTTTTACAAAACAAACAACACATTTCAAAATGTAGATTTTGTGCTTCAAAATGCACCACACATTCTCTATTGGTGACAGGTCAGGACTGCAGGCAGGCCAGTCAAGTACCTGTATCCTCTTTCTTTATTTGCGATTTCCATACTGTCCTAACTTCTCATGATTTGGAGTTGAACATTATTGCCATCAGGCTTGTGTTTCCCGGCTAGGAGACAGCCAACACATGGTGAAAAAAAATGTGGGAAGTAAGATGTGAATACCTTTGCAGCAGATCAGACGGCTCTTACGGTGTGGACGAGCATTAGTTATGCCGTCGTTTTCAGACTCGTAGTGATTTCTAAATTTACTCTAACTTGTTATTTTATTACAGACAATACAACAAACATTATTCAATGTGTTCCTCATGATTTGTTATTGTTTATTTGCTTTCTTTTTTTAAGTAAACAACACATTTCAAATTGGAACAGTAAAGCATTTACCAGTTTGTAATGTTGCCATTCCCTTTACAACACTTAAAATACGTTTAAGGACTGAAGACAAGGGATGAAGTGTTTCAGGTGTCATTTTGTCCAATGCTTCCTGCAAACAAGTCTTAAGGTGGGCTACAGTACAGGGTCTTCGTTTTCGCATGTTGGTCTTCAAAATGCACCACACATTCTCTATTGGAGACAGGTCAGGACTGCAGGCAGGCCAGTCAAGTACCTGTATCCTCTTTCTTTATTTGCGATATCCATACTGTCCTAACTTCTCATGATTTGGAGTTGTACATTATTGCCATCAGACTGGTGTGTGCCGGCTAGGAGACAGCCAACACATGGTATAAAATGTGGGAAGTAAGGTGTGAATACCTTTGCAGCAGATCAGACTGCTCTGATGGCGTGGAAGAGCATCAGTTATGCCGCCGTTTTCAGACTCGTAATGATTTCTAAATTTACTTTGACTTGTATTTCATTGCAGAAAATACAACAAACATTATTTAATGTGTTCCTCATGATTTTTATTGTTGTTTTGTTTTTTCAAAATAAACAACACATTTCAAATTAGAGCAGTAAAGCATTCGCCACTTTGTAATGTTTCCATTCCCTTTACAACACTTAAAAGACATTTAAGGACTGAAGACAGCAAGGGATGAAGTTTTTCATGTGTCATTTTGTCCTATGCTTTCTCCAAACAAGTCTTTAGGTGGGCAACAGTATGTGGTCTTCATTTTCGCACCACACATTCTCTATTGGAGACAGGTCAGGACTGCGGGCAGGCCAGTCAAGTACCTGTATCCTCTTTCTTTATTTGTGATTTCCATACTGTCCTAACTTCTCATGATTTGCAGTTGAACATTATTGCCATCAGACTTGTGTGTCCCCCGGCACTAAAAGTCTGCTAAACCAAACTAAACCTGAGTAATTTGTTGAATGGGCATACAGAAAGAGTGCAACGTGCTGTAATTCAAGAAAACATGTAATCACAAAAAAGTTTGCAAAATACTAGTACATCTTTAGAAATGTTTAATTAACTTATTTGCCTCACTTAAATCTTTTTATTCTTGTAATTATTGTACTTTAGAGATATTGTTTGATTTTATTTCCCATTTGCTGTATATATTTTTTATTTGATGATGTTGATATATTACATATTTTATACATGTTTCACATGCTTTGGCAATACTGTACAAAATGTCAGCAGCAAATTTTACCTGGGTGCTTCTGAGTAGAATAAAAGTAAAACAAATAATAGTGGATTTCTTTTTTTTTTTATTTCAACAGTCGTAGTTAGGCATGTGCTGTGGGTAAAATGTGTGTTTCAATCCGGCTACCACTGCGAGTATATTTCAAACCTGTGGGAAGCCCTAAGCACTATCATTCAGTCTGAAAGGGCCTTTAGTTGACATTCGTTATTTCAAAAAACTGTTTCAAAATGAACCCGAAACCAAATATTTTCCAGACATAAACGCAGCACAACAATTTCCAAGGGCTGAAGATTCGAATGAATTGCCTCTTTTTTACTAGTACTCTTTTTAAAGCGTACCATTCAAACAAATCAACTTACTAAAAGTGAATCAGACTTCCCAGCACTATTAGAGACAGACACAGTCTAGACGTTGACTGAAGTGTGTTTGATTATTGCCTCAATGTTTGATTATGGCTCACTTGGAAAAAAAATTGTTACTTTTAGACAAAAGCTGAAACGTGATTCAGTTAATAGCGTCTCGACCTGTAGTTAGTCACTCTCTAATAGAGATAATAACAGTGTGTTGAGTTTGCTGTTGGTTCACCTACGCTGTTATACGCGCTTAATAAGGTGAGTAAACCCATTTCCCTAAAAGCAACAAGCTGACTTTACTTTAAATAGTGAGTAAATACAACCCAGCCTCTTTATTGATATGTACCCCTGTATATATTTCTGGACAGCGAGAAGTACATCAAAGGAACTACATTTTTGCAGTTTTTGTTTTCGCGAATCCACCAGAGGCTGCTGTGTATTCTTTTTCAGATCTCAAATTTCTCTCGCGAGTGCCATTAACACCTGCTGTTATCGTGAAATCCACTAGAGGTCGCTGTCAATTGACTGACCGACTTCCCCGCCTACCCACTTCCCTAAACATAACCGATATTTTTTCAAAGCACCGATTGACCCGGCCACCGCCTTCCCTAAACCCAACCAACAGTGTTTTCATAAGCAATCCAGAAAAAGAAAAGCCCTTGCCTGATTTTTACCATGTTTTTAGATCTTACCACATTCTCACCCTGTTATTTACTTGTTTATTTTATTTTTTTGCCTTTTGTTTTACCTGCTTTCTGGACCCGTCCTTTGTCAGACTCAAACCCTGTCATTGTGGGTAACTCCTCTCTGCGTCTCAGGTCCACTGACACACTGTACGTGGCGAGCTACTGGGCAAACTGCCAACAGCTGAAAAAGGAAATGTTCCTGAATGAAAGTGCCAAACTGCAGAAATTTAGCAAAGTCCAGAAATTAATAATTTGGCTAATAATTTGATTACTGATGTCCTTGTAAACACAGTCAGTCTTTCTCCTCTGTGTCTGTGTGTTTGTTTTGCCTCTATGAAAATCAGCGCGTTTCCAAACTGAAACTCCCATTTTTATGCAAATCCTTCCCTCTTTCCCTCCCCCGACACTCCCACCCAAACAGAGCTGGACACACCTACTTTCCTGACTTTTTTCAAATTAGAGAATAATAATAATGCATTTTATTTAAAGGCGCCTTTCATGACACTCAAGGTCACCGTACAGGACAGCTAAAACAATCAATTAAAATAAAAACACAATAAACAATAGAATACAATACAAGCTTTAAAAATGCAATCGGGTCAAAGAGAATAGGCTGTTCTAAACAGATGTGTTTCGAGTCTGGACTTAAATTGTGAAAGAGTGTCTAAATTGCGGAGATCAGGAGGGAGTGAATTCCAAAGCTGAGGAGCAGAGTGGCTGAAGGATCTGCTCCCCATGGTGACAAGGCGGACAGAGGGAAGAGTGAGGTGAATGGAAGAAGAAGACCTGCTGAGACAAGGGGGGTTTCATGGCCCTTTAAGGCCCCGTTTACACTAATGCGTTTTAGTTTAAAAACGCATAAGTTTTGCTACGGTTACGCCATCCGTCCACACTACGCCGGAGTTCTCGAGCGCCGAAAACGGAGCTTTTTGAAAACGCTGGAGAGGCCGTTTTCATTCTAAAACGGTGCAGCTCCGTCTCAGTGTGGATGGGGAAAGACGGAGACATCTGAAAACGGAGGCGGGGCTGCAAACGTTTGCCTATCTGATTGGGGCTTTTCCTCAATATTAAGTAGCCCACACACAGTTCAGTCTCGCATCCTCTTCTTGTAAGTTCAGACTTCGCAAGTTTGATCAAGGCTGCAGTCTCCCCCTTCTCAGTTTGATATGGAAAACATACCGAGGACACGGGTAAATCTTCAAAGGGAACAGTGTATTTTATAACTTCATTCACATCACCCTGGCTACGTTGTTTCACTTTCTCAACAATAAAATGTAAACATGATTTAAGGAACTGCCTATTTTCATTTTAATATTAGCAACTTAACAGACAGCAGAAATGTTGAGGCGTCGTGCTGCATATATGAGCGTCATCTTCACTGTGTGGATATTTATAACAAAACGGAGCCGATAACAACTGCCTCCTTTCAATTTCAGTGAAAATACGAAACACACCCTCTCTTTTGCTGAATATCAGTTTTAATAATCGACAATTATAAAAGTATAACATACAATAAGTTTATACATTGTAGGAAATAAAGGCAAGCGATCAGTCAATGTACATGGATTAATCATTAACTTCTCTTTGCGCTTAACCAAAACATGTTACCCGTGAACAAGTGATAGATTCCAATGACCAAAGTCAGGGAATTGGCCTATGTCGTTAGATAAAGACAACAACATGAATGAAATATCACGTTTAGCAAATATAGTGAGATTAGATCCAGCGGGAGATGCGTGATGAGCAGTCCGACAAGCAGAGCTCTCATCTGGGTAGAAATGCTGGAGCGCTTGCCCGAGAGTGTGTGTGTAGTCACGTGATGTGCGTTTTCAGCGTTTTAGTGTGGACGGAGAGCAGTTCAGAAACGCTGGGTAAAACGCGAGTGTGGACGCGGATCGTTTTCATTCTAAAACGCCGTTTTAAAACTAAAACGCACTAGTGTAAACGGGGCCTAAGACTGGCTACTATAACTTACGATTCACTTTCATATAGGAGAAATGACTAGAAATAATGAGTGGCAGAATATGGCTTGCTCTACAAACAAGAGTGTTCACAACCATGGATAAAATGAGAGTAACACAATAAGAACATATCAGCTTGCAACATTAAGCAGCAGAGCGAGCTGTTTTTAACATCTAAATATAAATGGAAGTCAATTACAAAAAAGATTGCAATGGCTGTGTCCCACTCATACATAAAGAATAAGGTCACTAGGTTTACACTTTCTTTAAATACAGTCAACTAATCGCCTTTAAAAGCAAAGCAAACTAATCGCTTTCTACAGTGTGCAGCTCTGCTGATTGGTTTTCCTGTGATTACAAAAGCAGCTGTAAACGTAAGAGGCAGTATTGACTCAGAGTCCCATGAGGGCGCTCATGTTTTCATTGGGTGTTTGGGGGCCAGGCAGGGTGACAGAAACTCACATTTTTTTTTGTTCATCCACGCTTTATTTGGGCTGCGTGGGGCCATCGCTGCCAGAGAACAGCTCTCGCTGCAGAGCACAAGAGCAAACACTCGTCTCTCCAAGCACAATACATGCTGCCCGCCGCTGCTTATTTTAAAAGAGGGATCGCATTCACATTTCACACTATTACCATTTCAAAGCACGAGCAAATGGCTTGAACGCATTACTGTTAATGCTGTGCCCACAGCTTCAGGCGGGAGGGAGACAGCGAGAGATTTGGCTGTGTTGATGATGATCAAAATATAATTATATTAAATATGACATCAATTAGTGTGTAAAATACATTTTGTAAACGTTCTGTCATGTCTGAATGTAAAAATTTCATAAATTTAAAAAATAATAATAATAATAATAAGGTTACCCCATTTTTCAGATTCAATATTAGTCTATTGCATCTCCAGAATGTGTATATTAAGTTTCAGCTCAAAACACCCATCAGATTTTTCATTATACCTTTTACAAGATGCTGTTTTATACTGATTTCCACCAGGGGGTGGTTTTGTCGTACTGCGCCTTTAAGACGAGTCTTCCCGCCTACTGTTTCTACATGCCTTCTCGCGTGCTTTACCGTACGTTCACACTGAAAGCGGCGAGAGCGTCCAAGGTCGCTCTGGCCGCCCTGGCGACAACGCTGTCCGCCTTCAGCTCCGGCGGCGAGAGCATCAAAACTCGCTACATTGATCTCGTACTTAAAGGAGCCGTTGCAGCATATCAGTTACATTCCTGCATAAGGCATGTTTTTAGCGTGAAAATGTTGCACACTTTTTATCAAATTCATATAACAATGGAAGATCAAGTTGCGTGTGGTGTGGCTTTGCTCTATTTATCCAATATGTGTCCATATGTCTGAAATATCCTGAAGCAGCAGTACTGTTTTGTACTGTCACATCGCGTGAGATTCCCACTTTTTAAAGATAAATTTATATAACATTAATGAACATCAGTAACTCGCCAGTAACTTATTTAATGTATGTTCCTGTAAGAAAACATTGGAAATTGGAAATCCGGCGACCGCAATAATCAAACCCTTGGGAACAACTGTGGTCGGAACCAAAGTTCACAGGTCTGTGTTCCCTGAACTGCTATCAAGCGGTGGACGTCTTCATTCTGATTGCTTGCCGCCGAACCGCGTCATAGCTCATTACCATAAAGTTGACTTCATTTCAACTCTCCTTGACGCTCACGCCGGCGAAGACGCGTCGCTCTGCTCCTCGCCGCTTATCGTCGCCTATCGCCGCCGGCTCTCATTGAAAATGAATGACTTCCGGCTACTTTGACGCTCTCGCCGCTTTCGGTGTGAACGTACGGTTAATCTCCTCCCTCAGCTGCGTCAGACATCAGACAGACTTAAAGGAAGAAGTTCTCACATAGCACACACATATATATATACACACACACAAACACACATACACATATATATATATATATATATATATATATATATATATATATATATATATATATAAAATCTTTTTTCAAATATTTCCGATGTAATGTTTAACGGGAAAACATAAATATAAAATAAATATCAGGGGTGTAATGAATCATGGTTGATCTTTGATTCATACGGATGACAACCCAGTTTTTTGTAGTAGATTAATCCTAAATTTGTAATGATCGCAGAGAGATGATCACCTCTCATAGTACTGTTGCTGAATCATTTAAATCGCATGTGTGAAAGCATTTAGTCGAACATTAGATTTTAGTTTTTTGGGTTAGTTATGAAGTTACAAACAGTCAAATAACACAGCAGTACTGGGATAACACTTAATAATTTAGATAAAACCACCGATGTTTATGGTAAAGGTTAAAATCACCATCATATGCATTAAACTTGATGCTCAAAAATAAAAGTAGGCAGCAATTACATTATTTAACCCATAGGTGGCGACAACCAGCCATTAATAATGTGCTACTGAATAATTCTTCAACAATGATCATCTAGCAATGAAAGATGAAGGTTTATGAGAGAATAGCTGAATCATTTATTGAAAATGAGACTAAAATAAATATGGGTTGTACAAATGATAATGTCAGATTTCTACATTTAGCAATATCAGCTTTCCTAATGTAATAAATAATGTGATTGCAGCCTACAACCTTTATTTTTGAGCGTCAAGTTAAATGCATATGACGATTTAATCTAAACTATACACTGTTCCCCCAGTACTGCTGTGTTATTTGACTGTTTTAACTTCATAACTGACTCAAAAGATTAAAGACTGAATCTCTTAGGATTAATCAACATATGCAAATCACAATCGCTAATAATTTATGTTGCGTGGGTGTTGAGATCCTGATCTTTTAATGATTAATCGTGCAACTTGTATGCATTAGTGCAGGCTAAACAAGTGATAGAAACCGCCTTTAATAACCTAAGAAACCCACCACATCCCGAATTATCCACCACGACTTCTTCCGTCATCATTATATTTTACAGTAAAGCCTAAATGCTTTCATACACGTGATTTTAATTATGCGAGAGGAGATCTCTCTGCAGTCGTTACAAATTTAGGATTAATTGACAAGTAAAAAATATATTAATTTGCAGGCCATGTGTGTTCCGAACCATGTGTTGTGATCCGTACGAATCAACCGGGATCTGTTACACCCCTACTTGCCAAGTCACCACTCTGTCGTAGCATCCTTTGCTCTACACAACATCTACAGCTGAAATACACACCGCTGGCCTCAGGATAGCCCCTTTACTTCTCAAATGCATGCAAGGTGATCTCTTTTTCAGACACAATAGGATGGTAGAAGTCCCCAAACGTTTACATGAGTGCCTGGAGGAGGTTTTTCAGCATGGGCATTCCTCCAAAACACATATTATTCTGCAGTCTGTGCTATCAGGAGACAGTGCCTGCTCTGTGTTCAGAGATGCTGTCGATGGTCCTCCCCATTTAAGGTCTGTGGTTTTCTGTACAAAGCGGACCAAAGTCAGTGCAGCTTTGATGTGGCGCACACGTCTAGCTAAACAGCCATCCGTTTAACTCTCGCCTTGTTTTCTTTTACACCCCTTTTTTGTTTATCTGTAGCTCGCATGCTCTGTTTTCCCTTTCCATCGTGCATTTCTAACCCAAACATACAGCGGGGTAAGATCACACCCCTTTGCACCTCCACACAAATATTCTTCTGATCTCGCTGCCAAAGTAAGGTGAAGTCATGCGGGCAGCTTTTTTTTTATAGCCCTGAATGTACACAATGAGAATGCACCCTGTAATTCTGCCTCGACTCTCCCTGCGTGATATATATACAGTCGAAGTCAGAGTTATTTGGCTTCTTGGGAATTTTTTCAAATATTTCCCACACGATGTTTTAGGGTGCTTTCACACCTGCCTTGTTTAATTTGGTTGAATCGCACTAGAGTTAGCTTTCCCTCTTGGTGCGGTTCGTCTGGGCAGGTGTGAATGCAGCAATCTTACTCGAGTGCGCATCAAAAGCAGGTCAAAAAAGCACACCGAGACCTTCGTTTCCACTGACTGGTACAGTACTGTACAGGTCACCTTTATCAGGCTTGCGTTAAAGGTAGGGATGGCTGACGTGAAACTAACGTTTCGACACAGTGTCGAGATCCCGAAGCGCAAGTGTTTCGAAACACTGCACCGAAGCATGATCCGAAACACCCAGGTCACGTGACTAAAGTGTTTCGAAACACCTGGTCATGTGACAAAAGCGATTCAAAGCATCGATCATTTCAGAGGCGTTTCAAAACCCAGAGAATCTGCATTTGACTGGCATGATCTTCTTTATAACTCTGTCTAGTATGGCCTAGTGGACCGTGCGTGTGCACTATGGTACTGTATTTCAAATTTATTTTGGGTTCGAATCTCGACTAGTACAAATACTCCAAAATCATGATTTTATGTATTTTAATCATGTTACTGTTTTATGGTGTAGCCTAGATAGGATACAGCTGCGGATATGCCATCAATTTACCATCATTTTTGTAACACTGTAAAACAATAATTCATATTTTCACAGTACTGTGATGGGTTTAGGTTTTGGATAGAAGTTAATAAAATACAATAGAAAATTTTATTAATAATATAAATAATTGTTGTTAACTTCTGGCCACAACTGTATCTGATCTAGTAACAACCCTGTTTTCTGAACAAAACAATACAAATTTATTTACAAGGTGTTTATTCGTATGTCAGAGCAATGTTGAAACAAAACGATACAATAACAAAGCATTACCAACTGCTATTAAAGCATTTCAAAACAATTGTGTCAGTCTGGATTCGAACTCATTATTCCTGCATGGTAGTCACAAACTCTAACCGCTCGACTAAATCATTTGATGATTCAAGACTACAAAGTGGGGTTTGATACCTCAATTTGCTCAACTGTTCTTTGTTGAAGCTGTTTTAGTGAAATGACCACTAGGTGTCACCGTAGAGTGGTGTTTCGAAAGTTTCGAAGCTTCAACACATTTGCTTCGATAGTTTCAGTGTTTCACGAAGCCTCGCTTTGCCCACCACTAGTTAAAGGATACCAATGGTAGTCTTTTGGTGGGCGTGGTGTACGATAGTTTCAGTAGACGTCATTCTCACTCGATGAAATGTCATTGTAAAGCTGTACGGGTCGTTCACATATCATAAGAGAAGCACTTCTCACAACACAGATGCTTTATACAGATCAACACTTCCCTGGCCCAGATCTGGCCCACATGCCGCAGTGAATTACAGTACATGACTGGACCAAGTCTGACTTCCATACAAAAGACAAGTGTGGACCATATCTGGGCCAAGTCTCAGCCAAGTTAATAACCCATAACTGGGCCTGAACTGTCACGACTGCAATGTTTTTATAAACCATGTAGCAGTTCGCTTTATGGCTGTGATTTTTTTTAAGTGACCTAATTGATCGTTTTTTTCTTTACTCAAAAATAATTTTAATGTATTTTAAAAGTGGGTCAAGATAGATCAAACTTACGTGGCCCACATATACATTTTTAACATCTGGGCCAGATACTACATTTAATATCTGGTCCAAGTCTTGAGTGCCGCCTGTAAGACGGTGCCACCTCAGCCAAACCTGGGCCATGTTTGGCCCACATGCGGCATGCCACTGCCGGATGAATGCCTGCTGTGCCAGCTTTATGCCAAATCTGGGCCAGAATTTTTTGCTACCTGGGTTGTCTAAAAAAGTTATTTACTAATCTTACTATGAACATGACTTGATGATAACTGCAGATCAATGATATATCAGTAAAGAAATAGCCTGCTGTAACATCTGCAATTATATGAAATAAATAAATAAATTATCATATATGAACACATACAGACCCTTAAAATCTCCGATAGGTTACCAATTACAGAAAAACTACACACAGCAGACATCTAGTCCTTATTTGGCTTCAAAAACAACACAACATATAGTCAGAGCAAACCTCTCATCTGTGTCTGTAATCTTCAGCAGCACATGTAATAATATATAATAGTTAATATATTATATTATTATATTTATTATATATAAATATTATCGATAATAGTTAAACATGGCAGTTTGTTCATGTTTTAAGTTGCTCCGTTTTTTCAGGCTTCTCCTTTGTTTTTTCGCGCTTCACTCTCACGTTTGTCCCTGTGTGAAAGGTTCAGATTTCAGAAGCACTTCAATAACCCCGCTCAAGCTCATCAGCTCAAGAAGTTTGTTATTTCAAATGTAAACGCGCACGCGAGCTCTCTGGAGAAAGTGAAGTTGTGCGTTCAGCTCCGCCTTTTGGTACCCTTTTGCTGTGCTGGGTACACTTTGCAAAGTGTACCCAAAAAAAATGGTACAGTACGGTTCGCTTTTAGGTACCTTTTGACAGTGATAGCCATAAGCGAACCGAACCAAACCATACCACTCAGTGGAAACGGGAAAATAAAACAGACCCAACGTCAAAAATAACTGCACCTTTTTGGACTAATCCGGCTGCCGTAGCACAATGCGCTGTGCATTATGGAATGTGGAGGAAAAATATTTGTTGTGGGTGCTTTACTAACAGAGAGAGAGAGAGAGGGGAAAACATTACCTGATGGATCGTTGGTAATGTTTCCGGAAGATGACCATGTCGCAGTTTAACTAAATTAATTCACGCCTCCTCCTGAAGTGACTTGCGATTCGCCGTTTGCGATGCATTAAAACATTGTTTTCCAGGCGCAGCCACAGTTCATTCTCGAAATGTAGAGTTTGTCTAAAGCGATGTATATAAACAATATAGTATACGATGAGCAGGGATACAATCAGCCAGCGCAGTCATTGCTCCATAGTCAAAAGCAACTATTTCTGTCTGCCGGTTTGTTTACTTCCATTGTTTGGTTCCATTGACATTTTCCGCACGTTAATTCTGACCAATTGATAAGTGTGGTTTACTCGTAAACTAATTTCGAGAGGATCACCTGCTTATGATCAACACGGCTGGCTCCTCATTAGCTCCGTTATCTGCCCTAATAGATGATTACGGAAGCATTATAAATAACCAGAGTTTTTCACTCTAGTTATCCCCCCCCCCCTTTTTTTTCCGATAGGGCGACACGGTGCCCAGTGGCTAGCACTGTTGCCTCACAGCAAGAACACCGCTGGTCCAACCTCCTATCGGACTGGTCTGTATTTCTGTGTGGATTTTACATGTTCTCCCTGTGTTCGTGTGGGTTTCCCCCGGGTTCTCCAGTATCCTAGCTTACTCTTCTCACACGGTGACAAGCAGGGGAGTTCTCCAGACCTACCTGAGCTCGAACTCCCCTCTCGCCCTTTTAACGGGAGGGAGCCCCAGGCTTGAGGATATTACCAGTTCAGGGCTCTCTCCCGGGACAGCATACCAAATACGCTTTATTGATTATCAGCTAAGTGTAAATTCTTAAAGCAGTGTAGGAAATATGTTCAACAACATCTGGCCAAATGAGTGATGTGGGTTTTGTCACATGACTGCATTTTGGTTCTGTTCAACTGGTTTTAGACCAAAGCCAGCAGTGTAGTGTGAAAACGACCCAAAGACAGCAGAAAATGCTCCTATGTATCATATGTAGCCCTTGGTCCGGACCAAATGATGTGAAAGCACCCTAACAGAGTTTGTTTTTTTTATTTCGGCTAGAATAAAAGCAGTTCTGAATTTTTTTAAAACCATTTTAAGATTAATATTATAAGAAATATCAGTTTTGGATGGTCTACTAAACAAACCAGTTATGCATTAACCTGAGCACCCGGAGGAAACCCAGGAGAACATGCAAACTCCACACTGAAATGCCAAGTGGCCCAGCCGGGATTCAAACCAGCGACCTTCTTGCTTTGCGGCCCCAGTGCTAACCACTGAGCCACTGTGCCGCCCCACTCTTACATTTCTGTTTGATTAATGTGAACACTGTGCGATCTGTAATGCACACAGACTTGATTAATGCAAAACAGTGAAAGATTAGACAGCAGGATAAACCGCATGGAGATTTGTGAAACGTCACTCCTATTGAGAATGAATTAAAGACACAGAGTCCCTGCTGGAAAATCATCAGCAGCCAATCAAATAATGCCTGACTAATAGCACCGGAGATCCGGCCAATACACTGAAAGAAAATGGATTTATTTTAAGGTAAGTGGTGGCAAACAATTCATAAGGGCTGAATTTAAACAAACGAATGAAATTGAGCACTGTTCAACTTAATTTCCTTGCTCTATACAGCCCATATATATTATTATTTAACCATTTACCTTAAAAAAATGAAGTAAATCCAATGCATTTTTTTTCAGTGCAGTTGCAGTGCATTCCAGCAGTCTGAACCCATCCAGTGGTTGACACACAGCATTGCATTACAGACAGACTGTTCTTGTATTTGTCATGGCTTTTTGATAGGCCGTCTTATGCCAGGTTCTATGAGCTGTGACGTTCCCAGCCAGATTCACAGGGCGTTCAGGGGCGTGTTGTTTATGAGGCCACTGATGCTTTTACCAGAGCATTCTCTCTCTCTCTCTCTCTTTATTTTTGCTTTATTTATAGAAGTGTCATAAAAACTTGAACTCTTATGTAATACATTCTTAACAGGGAGCAGTTGTTTAAGTCATTTTAACTTTAAAAAAGCCGTCTAATGCACTTCATATGTTGAGAGATGATTACTGACATCTTTACTAATGTAATATAGGAAGGGTGTGACCAAGCATATGTGCCCATAAACATATAACAGCGTCCATGCCTGCTTCTCAACACAGGAAAGGAGATATCCAGGATGAACCCGTGTGAAAGCCCACATGAAAAGGAAAATACTATTGTTATTTATTGTCGGTGAGGTTTGTATATAAACTGATTTCGAGAGGATCACGTGCTTATGATTTATCACGGCAGGTCTTATATTAGCTAATTATTATCTTCCAATCACACGAGCCCTAAGCTACTATAAATAACCACAGTTTTCAGTCCACTTCATCTTCGTTTGGAAGAAACCCCCCTTCCTCCCCAATTCTCCTACTGTACCATTGATCTGGCGGCACGGCGGCCCAGTGGTTAGCACTGTGAGCCCTACAGCAAGAACACTGCCGGCCCTGGTTCCGCCAGGCTGGTAGGTGTTTCCGTGAGGAGTTTGTATATTCTCCCCGTGTCCGCGTGGGTTTTCCCCGGGTTCTTCGGTTTCCTCCCACCATCCAAAGATATACATCATGCATAACAATCAAGCACTTGTTTAGCCCCCCTTCTCACATGTTCCCTTAGCTAACGCAGCTGGGGAGTTCTGAGATCCACAGAGCTCAGGCTCCCTTCTAGCTCTGCGAACTGGAGGAAGCCCCGGGCTTGAGGATCCCTTGAGCTCAGGGCTCTCTCCCGGGACAGCATGCCAAACAAGCCTTAGATAGATCACCAGCTAAGTGTGAACTCTTGAAATACTATAGGGGAATTGCCAACCTACGTCATACATGTCGTCACACTGGTTCAACCGCACATACCGGTTGCAATAGCAAACATGTCGTGTTGTGCGGTAGGATGCCAGAATCTAAAGTCTAAAAATAGAAAACTTAAACTTTACCGTACACCACACTGCTTTTAATGCCAACTGCAGACGTCTTTGGCTAACAGGCATCATAAGAGCTGAATGGAGTGAGGACCTATTTAAAAATGCTGAAATACTTCAAATCCAGCTAAAATCAGCTTGACCAGCCTGGTTTAAGCTGGATTTAGCTGGTTTTGGCTGGACTCACAGCTTGGCTAAGCTGTTCAAGCCGGTTTTAGCTGTTCATCATCCAAGCCTGACCAGCTAAGACCAGGCTGGAAATGGCTGGAAACCAGCCTGGAAGTGGCCAAAACCCCTCTAAAACCAGCCTGGTCGACCAGATAAAACCAGGCTGGTTTAGGCTGGATTTTTCAGCAGGGAAGTCACTATATATATCCTCATTTCCTTTCTGTAACTGTCTTTGTCTGGAAGAAACCCCCCTCCTCCCCTTCTTCCTCCTTCATCCAGAATGGGCGGCACGGTGGCCCAGTGACTTGCACTGTTGCCTCACAGCAAAAATACCTATGGCGTTGGGTCCTCGCTGAGCCATCTGGTATTTCTGTGCGGAGTTTGCATGTTCTCCCCTTGTCCGTGTGGGTTTCCCCTGGGTTCCCCGGTTTCCTCCCACCATCTAAATATGCTCTATATTATAGATAAAATAAGCCTAAACCTTTTTATAATGTCTTACTCTCAGGAAGTTTGCCTTGGCCTCAGCAGCAGGAGAGTTTGAGATCGACCTGAGCTCAATATCCCCCTGCAAAAGGGGGGAGCCCTGAGCTCGAGAATCCCTTGAGCTCAGGGCTCTCTCCCGGGACAGCATGCCAAACAAGCCATGTATAAATCATGAGCTAAGTGTGAACTCTTGAAATAAAGGGACTAAACCAAAAGAAAATGAATGAGCTCTCTCTCTCTCTCTCTCTCTCTCTCTCTCTATATATATATATATATATATATATATATATAATGAATTCTCTGTACTTGTTGGTCAATGGCTTCACTTCTGTAAAAGCGAGAATCCGCTCTCTGTGAGCTGAGAAGAGTTATGGGTTAAGCGAGCAGGTCTTATGATGGGATTTCAAAGGTGTGATTTAAAATATGGGAAGCATGCACGTTTGGCCCATAAATACAGAGCCTCTGTGATGCCGCCTAACACACACAGGAAGATCAAGCATTTCAAATTAAAGAGAGAAAAATGCATTCTGCCAGATGAAAAAGGTTTCCTGGGGTCAATTTCACATAAAAAAAACCCTCTTAAATGTAGAACAGTCAAGTAACCATGAAAGCTAATGTAAAACAGGCAGAGCAGGGCAACATTACCTGCTTCTGCTGGAGTCAGCAGTAAAAACACAAGCAGGGAGAAACACTGAAGCCTGAAGAGTGGATTCAAACGCACACGCATGAGAACCGCTTGAGATCCACAGATCAGGAGAAGCACATCTGAGTTCAGTTATTACAGGTGCACCGCTACAACTGATGCTCCAAATGGCAAGATTGTGCTTTGAAGCTGAAGTGTAGCACTCCTATTACATTTTAACTTTAAAGGAACGGGCGGCGTGGTGGCGCAGTGGGTAGCGCTGTTTCCTCACAGCAAGAAGGTCACTGATTTGAGCCTCGGCTTGGTCAGTTGGCGTTTCTGTGTGGCGTTTGCATGTTCTCCGCACGTTGGTGTGGGTTTCCTCCGCGTGCTCTGGTTTCACCCACAAGTCCAAAGACATGTGGTATAGGTAAATTGGGTAAGCTAAGTTGTCCATTGTGTACAGAGCCGGAGTAAGCTGATCTGCCGCACTAGGCATAGGACGATCACGCCGCACTCAACCGCAATGTGAAAACGAAAGTGAACGGTTATGAAAATGAAGTGAGGTGTCACGGACCTCTATTCTGCCACCCTATGCGCGGATATAAATGAGGACGCGCAGGTGCTGAGGGAGGGAGGTGTCGCGGACGCCACCCTCTCTATTCTGCCGCCCTATGCGCGGATATAACTGAGGACGCGCGGGTGCTGATGGAGGTGTCACTAATGCCGCCCTCTCGATTCTGTCGCCTATGCGCGAATATATCTGAGGACGCGGGTGCTGATGGAGGTGTCGCAGACGCCACCCTCTCTATTCTGCCGTCCTATGCGCGGATATAACTGAGGACACGCGGGTGGTGAGGGAGGTGTCGCGCGAGGACATAACTGAGGGCATGGGTGGTTAGAGAGGTGTCGCGGACGCCGCCCTCTCTATACTGTCTAGGTCTATACTATAAGTCTAGGTGGCCGCCTAGGTCGCCTCTATGGACACGCCGGCCCTGGTTGTGTATGTGTGTGAATGAGTGTGTGTGAATGTTGCAACCCAGGCTCATTCTTAAAACATAGTCTCGTGGACGTTTCTGGAGACCACGAAATACGTCCCGGGAGGTACGTATGGCTGCATTTCTTTTTTTTTAAGTGAAGGATACAGTGATACGTCAGCAGACTTGAGACGCAGAGAGGAGTTGACCACGACGACCGGGTTAGAGTCTGGGAAAGAGCGGTTCCAGAAATCAGGTAAGACAAAAACAGAATCCAAAAAATAAAGCAAACGAGTTCATAACAGGGTGAGAATGTGGTGAAATCCGAAAACGTTTCTTTTTCTGGACGGCTTTTGTAAATTGTTGGTTGGGTTTAGGGAAGTGAGCGGGTGGGTGGGTCAATCGGTAAAATTGGTTGGGTTGGGGGAAGGGAGGAGGTTGGGTCAGCCGATTGGCTTGTCGCACAGTCAGTCAGTCAGTCAGACAGCGACCTCTCGTGGTCGAACAGCGCGGGCGCAAACGCCACTCGCTAAAGACATTTGAGATACGAAAAAATGCACACAGCATAGGTGTACATACCTCTCGGGACGTATTCCGCGGTCTCCAGAAACGTCCACAGGACTACATTTTTAGAATGAGCCTGGGTTGGAATGTTTCCCAGTGATGGGTTGCAGCTGGAAGGTCATCCGCTGCGTAAAACATATGCTGGATAAGTTGGCGGTTCATTCTGCTGTGGCGACCCTTGATTAATAAAGGGACTAAGCTGAAGGAAAATGAATGATTAAACAAGTATGTTCACTCAGCATGCCTCTTAATTATCTCCGTACATATTCTTATTGTTATGATTTAGAAGAGACTTGTGCCTTTAATAAACCCCAAACTTTCGAACAGTAGTGGTGTCCTCATTTAGATACAGGAAAACATCCATATATGAAGTGTGGGAGAAACAAGACATCAGTATATTACATTGCAGCTTGTGTGTGTGTGTGTGTGTGTGTGTGTGGGGGAGAGTCAGAGATGGAGGCGAACAGCCAGAGTGGCACCAGGTACAGCGCTTTATGAGAGATGGAACACATTAGAGTATTATTGCTTCAGCATGTTTTAACCCACACATTATTTCTGTCTCACTGACTCCTATCATAACCAGTGTGCGCCGGATGGGTTAGAGGTTAGGTTTAAGTTTCGCAGATAAAACTGTACATTTGTTTTGACTCAATCAGTTGACTGCGTGAGCGCGGCCCCGCTGTGCGCATGGAAACTCAAGATAAACAGAGGAATACCGCTAACGAGGTTGTTGGTGGTCGTGTGTACAGTAAAACGCGATCTGCACGCTTTCATTTTGTGGTGGGCAAAACCCTGAAGAGCTTCCAAAACGAGTTTGTTTTCGACCAAGGGCTGCAGGGCATGGCATGGAAGAAAATAGCAAAAATGTGTGTCAAGAACTTTAATTGTGGGGCCCCCGATCTGGAGGGATTCAGCCGCGTCTGTGCGGCAGACAGTGACTCAATCTCCAAATGTGAACGAGAGGCTCATCTATGAATACATTTACATGGATACCAACAATCTGATTTTGATAGGATTAAGACAATACTCTGATAAAGAGTCTACCATGTAAACAGCAGTTTTTGATGACCTTAATTTGACTTATAGTTGAACTAATTAAGAGACGAATTAAGACATGTGGAGTATTCCTGTTTAAGGGCTCTATTTTAACAATATAAGCACAAAGTCTAAAGCGCATGGTGCACAAGCATTAAGGGCGTATCTGAATCCACTTTTGCTATTTTAAGGACAGAAAAGTACGCTCTGCGCCCTGGCGCATGGTCTAACAGGGTTGTGCTTATTCTCTTAATGAGTTCTGGAAGTGTTTTGAGCATAACCTGCATTAAACCAATCAGAGTCTCATCTCTCATTCCCTTTAAAGGGTCACGAAACACCAAAACACATGTGTTGAGCTGTTGACAGTCGTATATGTGTCCCACACTGCTAAAAACACTATTAGGACACCTATATTTCACTAAAAAGTGTAAATTGGTTGTTTTTTCGTTATTTCAAGCAAATTCGTACTTTCGGTTTGAAACGATTTTTGAAGCTGCGTCACGGTCGTGAGATAATAGCGTTTATTCCAGCGTGCAGACTGGACGTCTGTGCCAGAGTGTGTCTTATTACGTCTTACAGTGTGATGCATTAATGCATGAGTAAGGCTTGGTTCAAACCAATCAGCGCGCTCTATTGTGCAACTTCATTAATATTCATTACTGTCAAAGTGTTTAGACGACAGAGACGCCACGTTGTGTTGGCAAAACAAGCATGAAGTGTTGCTTTTATAGTTTTATAGTTAAGTTTTGTTTCCATTTTCTCTCTGTGAGAGCGCAGCTAGCGTCACGTGTGGATTAACAGTGTACGCGACGCTCGACAACAATAACTTACTTGTCTAAGGAGGAACATTGTTTACCTGAGAGCTGTTCTCATCTGCAAACGCTGAGATCCGGATTCGCTTGTAGTCTCCTCTTAATAAAGACGCGGCTCTAGTTGCTGGTGATTGTCCTGTCTCTACAGATTTGGTAAGTGAGCGACCAGCGCTCTTCGTTTATTCAGTTTGTTCATATCGAACTAACTATTGCACCGAGTGTAAACATGTTAGCACCACAACCAAACTTTAACCTCGTGTAGGATTTTCACCGCATTTTGTGACCGGAATTACACACACGGCTTTCTGACGCTACCTGCCGTGTGCATCTAAGTTTTCGGGAAATGCTGAGGTTTTTTTCTCTCATTCGCCGTGCGGTATCAAACATTGCATGAAAAATACACGCTTAGAGCAGATCCTCGAATCAAATATCTCGTTTGTGGCGAGGGACATGAATGAATTCCCTGAATGAAAGAGCCAAACTGCAGTTAAAGTCCACCATTTAATAATTTGGCAAATAATTCGACTACAGATGTCCATGTAGGTTAAACACCATCACTTTCTCCTGTGTGTGTGTGTGTGTGTTTTGACTCTGAAACTCGCGCGTGCCCAAATAGACACTCCCACACCATATTACTTTAGTTCCTCCGACACTCCCCCCTAAACAGAGCTGGACACGCCCTCTTTTCTGACTTTTTCCAAAGTAGAGGTGTGAAAACACCCTGCTGAAACGAGGGGGTTTCATGGCCCTTTAAGAGTCAGTTGTGTTGCGCCATGGCGCATTTGCTATGTACATGGCGGAGTTTATAAGTGTAAAAACTGAACGCTTCACTAGCGAGAAAACAGTTAAACAGAGCATCTGCAGCCAGAGGATAAAGAACGAGCCTCCTCCATTCAGCCTCTTTACTTTATCTTTACTTTCACTCTTTACCTTGGTGGAGGAAACGGTGGAAACTCACTCCACTGAACACATCCTTTAGCCCACATATTTAATTTAGTTTATTAAGAGCAAAGATTTGTTTCAAAACTATTTCTAAATTCAGTTCTAATTTCCAGCAAAGCAATAAATGAGCAATAATAATGAAGTGTGCTCAAACAACTGAGTTATATCCAAACTCACGTCCTGTTCTTATGCTCCATATGGTGATGCAGACGTCTCTAAAACCCCACAGGTGGACAAATCTAAACTTGTGTTTAATAAGTGTAAATATGCATATAATAAATAACACTGCTAATAATAATACCATTATGCTAAGTGCAGTACAGACATGTAAACACCACCATCAAACTATTTGTAGAATTTTTTACTACATATTGCGTCAGAACGCGCACACAGCAGTTTTCAGGCCTATGATGGCAAACAAATAAGAATGTCTTGAGAATTCTGGAAGAAATGGACATCACGACGAGCCTTGACTTAAACTAAACTGGCCGTAGTGTATGAGTGTGTGTAAATGTGAGAGTGTGTGGGTGTTTCCCAGTACTGAAAGGGCATTCGCTGTGTAAAATATATGCTTGAATAGTTGGCGGTTCATTCCGCTGTGGCAACCCCTGATTATCAGAGACTAAGCCGAAGGAAAATGAATGAATAAATATGAAATATTTTTATAATTATACCCCTTAATTTAATGATTAAAGAGACTTTCAACCAGCAAAACAACAATACTTTCTGAAGACAATCAGCTACTGCTCCTATAATATTAATATATGTGTGTGTGTTTGTGTGTGTGTGTGTGTGTGTGTGTGTGTGTGTGTGTGTGTGTGTGCGCGCTGTGGCAGTGAATAAGCAGGGTGTTTCAGGGAGAAACCCACTACTATTTACAGCACAACACAAGGGTTTGTGGATCCCTGACGTCAACACACTGCCCAAACGGAGAGCTAAAAGAAGACGGAGCCGTGTAAACATGATTAATGTCAGAGTACCAGAAATACACTCAATCCTTTCACCTCGAGCTGAACTTTAACTATCAACTTTTCCTTTAAAAAACTGAATGTTGTCATATTTGTAGTATACAGTGAGTCACAATGATTGGAAATCAAACCGCTAATTCCGTTTTGCATGTTAAACATAATGTATAGAAAAGAAATCAGATTTTGGTTTGTTATTTTGCCTGTCCCTATAGTAGCAAAGAATTCGGGCCCAGATTTGGCATAAAGCTGGCACAGCAGGCATTCATCCGCACTGGCATACAGCATGTCGGCCAAACATGGCCCGGGTTTGGCAGAGGTGGCACCGTCTTTAAGAAGGCATGCAAGATTTGGGCCAGATGTAAAACGTAAAATTTGGCCCAGATTAAAAAAACTGATATGTGGGCCATGTGAGTCTGGCCAGTCTTGACCCACATTTAAAATACATTAAAATCATTTTGAAGTCAGCAGCTTTGATTTCCTGCACGCTCTTTGGATGGAAAAGATTCGATTTGCAATAAAACAAAAGCCAGAACAGTTGCAGAAAGTCTGGAGCCCTTTTCCACATTTTTTTAAGGAGACACCTATATCTCAATTGCCTTTCTATCTTTCTTTTCTTTATATTATTTGTTTTTATTTGTTTATTCTTTTATTTGTGTTATCTTATGTTTGTATATCTTTGTGTATAAATGTGGAATTTTATCTTTATTCATATGCTTATTTAGTGTTTAATTATGTTTTCTTGAACATTTTTTGTTTGGTGAATTGCATCAGTGCGTTTATCTATATGTATCAATATTATGTATATTTTATTGTCTGACCTAAGATGAACCTAATAAACAAAGTAAATAAATAAAAATAAGAAATAATTTTTGAGTAAAGAAAAAAATTCTACCAATCAGGTGACTTTGAGAAAAAGCGCGTCTATAGTGTGCCTAAAGCGCAACGCTTCATGGGCTTGTCAATTTCATTGCAATCTTAACCACCAACCTATCTGGCCCAGTTCAGGCCCAGTTAATAACTGGGCTGAGACTTGGTCCAGATATAGGGCTCTATTTTGACGGTCCATGCGCAGAGCGCAAAGCGCAAGGTGCAAACGCTTTCAGGGCGTATCAGAATGCATTTTTGCTAATTTAAGGACAGGAAATCTGCCTTGCGCTTCGGCGCATGGTCTAAAAGGGTTGAGTTTATTTTCTTAATGAGTTATAGGTGTGTTTTAAGAATAAACCAACTACAGTCTCATCTCCCATTCCCTTTAAGAGTCAGCTGCGTCGCCCCATAAGCGCATTCGCTATTTACAGGACGCAAAATAAGTGGAAAAACTGAGCATTTCACAAGCAAACAGTTCACAGAAAACAGTTAAACAGAGCATCTACTGCGTGACAATGAGTAGAATTTCACTTTCGCTCTTGGATAGGGAAACCTTTACACACAGACATCAATTAGTCTATAAATAATTAATTGGGTTTGTTAAGCGCAAATATTCGTTTAAAACTATTTCTAAATTCAGTTCTAATTTCCAGCAAACGAATAAATGAACAACAATAACGAAGTGTGCTCAAAAACCTGAGTTATATCCTAAAACACATGCTGTGCCCCATATGGTCTAAAACCTGACAGGTGGGCAAATCTAAGCTTGTTTTTAATAAAACAAATATAAATATGGATATAATAAATAATACTGCTAATAATAATAACATTATACAAAAGCAAATTGTTATGAATGAACTGAAAAAGCCTCCCGAGATGAAGATTACATAAAAGCAGTGATTTTTCATATTTATGTAGGCTAGAAAATAATATGTTTTGTAATATTTTAATCCTTTATATTTATATCCTGTATCTATTCTTATTATATACTATATATATCCTTAATATTTACATTTTTTCATATGTAAAGATATTTGCCTATTGCTCTCTTGTGTGTATTAAGCAGTGTGTAAGCGAGGCGCAGCTCTGCGCTGGAGTTTAGACCGGGTTAGTTTTGGTCTAATGAAAAATCTGTTATAGATTCTCAAAATAGCGACGCGCCAGCGGTCCGCCTCAGAACACCTTCCTTTTTAGACCAGAACGCCTATGGCTGCACATATGAGCGCTAATGCATTTGCTATTTAAACAGCGTAGCGCAACTCCTCAAAACGACTCTTGTGCCAAGCTGAAACTACCAAAAGACTATTGCAACACGCCTTGCGCCACACTGCGCCGGGTGTATGGTCCATGGCCCCATGGTCCATGTTTGGCCCTTGTCTGATAGCCAGATTTGGTCCAGTCATGTACCGTAATTCACTCCGGCATGTGGGCCAAGCAAAACCTGATTGCTTGGGCCAGAGAAATTTTGCTATGTGGGGTGTATTGAAAGAGCGGGGTTACCAGATGTTTAAAGCAAAGACAGACTCACACTCATACACTACAGCCAATTTAGTTCATCAGTTCCCCTATAGCGCATGTGTTTGGACTGTGAGGGAGCACCCGGAGGAAACCCACGCCAACACAGGGAGAACATGCAAACTCCACACAGAAACGCCAACTGACCCAGACGAGGCTCGAACCAGGGACCTTCTTGCTGTGAGGCTACCCGCATGTCACCCTTATTCATTAACTTAATGATTGCTACAAGTTTACTCACGTTTTACAGTCAACTAATCATTCTAACATCAATGCATACAGTTTCAGGCGTACTTGTTTGACATGACTTAAACTCTAATGACTAAAAAATTTTACCAGAAAAAAACAACAACAACAGTTTGACCTACGTGACGCACAGAGAGACCACTGCGGCGTTTTCATGGGAGAACTGAAATATCCACACGCTTTCATTGCATCTGATATGACACTGTTTCCGATTTCGTCCATGACAGCATAAACCCCTGACCACAATAAAGGCCAGAGCAGTGTTTAGTGGTCGTGAGCGAGACGCTGGTGTTTTGCTCTTGTCTGACGCTCATGCAGTGAGTGTGGGAGAGAGGAGTTTTACATCATGAGTTTGCACACACCACCAATTTGCCTATTAAAGGAACACTCCACTCTTCTAGAAATATAACACTGTAAAAATGCTGGCTTCCCAACAATTCCTTCATGGCGCCCAAACACAAATCAATTAAGCTAACTTAATGGTTTTTACAATTTTATGTTCATCAAACATAAGACAATTAAGTTGTCCCCCAAAAAAACTCAAGAATTGAGTTGTTTCAGCTCAATGTAAGCAGTTTTAGCTTAGCTTAGCATAGATCATTGAATTGGATTAGACCATTAGCATCATTCATTTATTTTTGGCTGATTTATACTTGCGTATGCGCATGGTCTGGCGCAGCCTTCACACATACCCTTCGCCATGGCCGTTGCTGATGGTCACCTCTCAAAAAATGTAACTACACGTCGCAACAACGCGTATCGCAAGCTCTGTGATTGGTCGGCTTGGTACCAGTGATAAGTGTGGGCGGTGCTGCGAGCCCAATGGAGCGAGTGTTTACAAGTGGCCTGCTTATCTTCAGTGGCATAGCTGGCCCTCCCTATAAGCCAGGCATGTCTAAACTCGGTCCTGGAAGGCTGGTGTCCTGCAAAGTTTAGTTCCAATCCCAATCAGACACACCTGGACTAGCTAATCAAGCTCTTACTAGGCCTTCTAGAAGCATCCTTGCAGGTGTGTTAAGGCAAGTTGGAGCTAAAATCTGCAGGACACCGGCTCTCCAGGACCAGAGTTTGGACACAACTGCTATAAGAGAACTAAGCGGCTGCTTATGGCCCCGCCACCACTAGGGGGCCCCCACAACCCACTGGTGGTGCGAGCCGCTTCCTTCATGAAACCGTTTTGCATTTTACATTTATCTTCATTGACAGTGCTTTAGTCTGTAGTCCCTTTATTAACTCGGGGTCACCACAGTGGAATGAACCGCCAACTTATCCAGCAAGTTTTTATACGCAGCGGATGCCCTTCTAGCCACAACCCATCTCTGGGAAACATCCACACACACGTTCACACACACACTTATACACTATGCACAATTTTAGCCTACCCATTTCACCTGTACTGCATGTCTTTGGACTGTGGGCAAAACCACTGTGGGGAAACCCACGCGAACGCAGGAAGAAAATTACATTCATAAATGTGAATTTACCCATAATAAGAAGCCGAATGTTAAGGTATTGATGACTGAATTACGCTTATATATTAGTAGTATCAGAGACTCTCTAAATAAGAAAGCCCTATACGCACTTTAAAACTTTGTAACTCTACAATGCATTTATTTGATTATTACATATGTGCATTTTGTACATTTGTATTTGATTTATGCTTACCCCCTGGCATATTTTTGTACTGTTAAAATGTTATAATAAAAAGGACCTGTCAAAAAAAAAGAAAGAAAAAAGGAAGAAGAAAAAAAGGTCCGTCTGAGGTAGTGGGTGTGGCTAACATTCTTAACCACGCCCCTCCAGCTGTCAGTTTTGACAAGGAGGAGGAGTCTGTTAGGCTGTAATAACTCTCCTCAAACCCTTCTTTCTGAATGAAACACCTGCTTTACTACATCCAATCAGCTCGTGGTAGAATAAAACAAGCCACACCCACTGTTTCTCATTTAATATTCTGTTTCTCTAGGAGCAATATTTAAAAAAAAAAACGGTGGCAGCTTCCGGTTCATGTAGACTCTAAAATGAGCCCACTTATTTTTTAAATAATGTCCCTTTAAAAGCAACTTCCAGTAAACGGAAAAAAACAACAGGTTAGTGTTGAAGAGGAGAGATGGGGTTTCTGGGTGAAAGTGACTGGGTGAGCGGAACAATCGAGTCCCCCGTCTGAACCGCCTTTCCACTCGCTCCCAGAAAGGTCTGGAAAGTGGGAAATATGGTGTGCCCGAGCCAGACGGTTGGAAAACTGATTTTGTGGGGTAACGGGATCACTGTGCCACATCACAATTCAGACATGTCAGAGGATGCACACACTCCTCTTAAAGTCTTACAGGGCTGACGTGGAGGGCTTGATATACAGCTGCAGCCAGAACGATTCGCCCTCCTGTGATTTTTATTCTCTTTTTCATAAATTTCCCAAATGATATTTAACAGAGCAAAAAAAAAAATATATATATAGAGTATTTCCTATAATATTTTTTCTTCTAAAGAAAGTCTTATTGGTTTTATTTTGGCTAGAATAAAAGAAGGTTTTTTTTAAAAAGCATTTCAAGGTCAATATTATTAGCCCCCTTAAGCAATATTAGTTTTGGATTGTTTATTCATTCATTCATTCATTTTCTTTTCGGCTCAGTCCCTTTATTAATCTGAGGTCACCGCAGCGGAATGAACCGCCAACTTATCCAGCATATGTTTTAAACAGCGGATGCCCTTCCTGCTGCAACCCATTTCTGGGAAACATCCAAACACACTCATTCACATATAAATATGCAGTCTATTTTTAAATCACCTGACCTGCAGATTACCGGCATCACCTGTGGATCCCCTACGTCCCTACAATGAAGTCTATATATATACATATGTGTGTGTGTGTGTGTGCGTGCGTGTTTGGGAGGAGGGGGGCACCAATGGATAAGTTGTGTCAAAAGGGAGGCCCACTGTCTTAGACTTTGAAAAACCCTGATCTAGTCCAGTGGTTCTCAACCTTTTTCACTGCAGGGCCCACTTCTTTCTCCAATCAATTTTTGAAGGCCCACCTGACATTTTCTCTAAAGTGTTTGTATGAAATGCTCATTTAAACCTTTATTCAGAACTTCCATCATTTTTATGTTGCATGTTAATAATGAAGTCAAATAACTGTAGTATAATATTGAGAGTTCATTTTAAGCTACGGCCCACCTGCAGGATCGCTGAGGCCCACTATAGCCACCAGTTGAGAATCCCTGATCTAGTCAAATATCATAGATATATACACTAGATATTGCATAGGGACCCTGAGCATGCGTCAATAGCGCCGCCATATTGGTACAGTGCTCCCAGGACAAATGTCATTCAACCGCACTAGTCAAGACAGTGTTATTACGTGAAGATGCGGGACTTTAGCGCTGTCTACGAGTGTAGTAACTAGCAAACAAAGAAAACAAAGCACAAAGGCAGAACATTTCATAGGTAATATTAAGTTTTTTTCTGTTTTTGTATGTTCTGAACATTTGTGCTAATCAGGTCGCGTTATTGATGATAACAGTCACTTACTGCATTCACCATACGGCAAAGCAGCTCCGACTCGCACTAAACACTCGGCTTATGCTAGTTTTGTTGAATAAAACCAGCAAACAATGCAAAAGAAATATGACAACGAGATGCTGCGCTGCCAGAAACTTGTATTATTGTCGGCTAGTGCAGGGGTTCCCAAACTTTTCAGCCCGCGACCCCCAAAATGACAATGCCAGTGACTCGTGACCCCCAATATTCTCTGAGGTGGTGGTTATAAATACAGAAAGCTTGTATGCAATGACGCGCACAAACACACCAATAGACCCAAGTCTGTTCTTTGTTTTTGTTTTTAATGTATGTCAGTGCTGTAAATGGGCTAGAAAGTTTAACCTGGTGTTACAAAATCTGCTGCATCTGACAGTATTGCTGTGTCTTTAGTATAATGTAATTACCCGAGAAGTCGCAATCCAATAGAACTAACTATAAGCTACTATAGTAACTATATAGTTTATAGTAACTATAAACGACTATTTTTTTCTCTTCAGTAGGTTATTGATAAAATACAGTAACTCTTAAGGTTTAATAAAAATTTATTGATTTTTGAAAATCACCAGGCGACCCCCTTCATTGTCCCGCGACCCCTCGGGGGGGGGTCCCGACCCCCACTTTGAGAACCTCTGAGCTAGTGAACGTCGTTCGGGGGATTCATTCACAAGCGAATCGCTCCCTCCGTCAGTATGAGAAGTGAAAGCAGGAGAGGAGCTGTGTTTCAGGACATGATTATATTAAATTTAACAGGGAGGGTGAATAGTACATTTCTGTACACACAAACACAAGCTTTTTGTCAGGAATGCCAGTGCGATCACTGATCAATCAATGTAGAAAAGTGATATAAAATTAAAATGTTTGTTATTTTTAAAAAAAATTACATACTAACATCCAGGAAAACTCCCGATCACAGATATATGTGTATATGTGTATATCTCTGGCTTTGGATGGCCACAGTCCTCCACTGTACCTTGGTCCCGCATTCATTTCAAAGGAGCGCTACCCTGTACCAAGATGGCGGCGCTATTGACGCATTCCGTCCAATAGACAACAATAGGCCAGGCGACATCTAGTGTATATATCTATGGTCAAATATTATGTGCTGTCATCACGGCAAAGATTAAATAAATCAGTTATTAGAAATGAGTTATCAAAACTAACATGTTCAGAAATGTGTTGAACAAACAAACTAAATCGGGACAGAAAATATACAGGAAGGGCTAATAATTCTGACTGTATAGCATAGTGGCAGGGAGAGGAGAATGAGTGATTACGCTAATGCTAATAATAAAGGGTGTGCGCCATGAGACGTACTCTGAGATATACCCGGTTGGTAGAGACACACAGTCTGGGCCCTAATGCGCGCAGTGATGAGGGAGATGTGCCTGACCTCAAAGGCGGATTGGAGCCAAAGCCATGTGTGTGTAACACTGCTTCTTGGGCTTCTGGCTTTGCGGCGGAGTCTCCTCATGACATCACTTTCCCTGCACACTCTTGCAAATATAATCAAATTATACGTCTGGTTCAAAGCGCAAACAAGTTGTGATTCAGTGCGCTTATTCGAGAAACGTGTCTGCGCTTTCGTGGGAGTCGTGACTCAAAGGTTTGCTTGAGAGAGAGAAAACAGGGCAGAGGTCAGTCGGAGTGAAATAAATTGCTCTCTTCCCCGTCCCAGATGGCGGCCGGCGCTTGCATGTGGGCAGGCTCATTATCATGAGGTGAGTTACAGTAAAACATTACCAATCTCCAGCCTGTAATGAGCTTTGCAGATGTGGCTCCAGCTTGTGGTCTTGTTTCCCAACTGAGCGCTCGAAATTTGGAAAGCTCAATTTACCTGGTTAACATTCCCCTCGGGTGCGGGACGGCCAGAGAAACCATCAGCAACGAACAAATGAGAAATATGGATTGGGATACATGCGGGCAGGCTAGCTCATGCTGTCTGCAGTATCACTGACCGCTTCCCAGCAGGCACACGACGTCAACAAGACGTCATATTGACATTGTACCCGAACATCAAGGGGACGCTGCATTTTGTTTGGAAATGACCATCAGGTTGACATCAGAACTCAACGTCAGGCCAACGTCAATGTCCAACCTAAAATCAACCAAATATCAACGTCAAATGATGTTACGTGGACGTTACCACTATGACCAAAGACATGTGGTACAGGTGAAATGAATAAGCTATAATTGGCTGAAGTGAATGAGTGTGTATGGGTGTTTCCCAGTGACGGGTTGCAGCTGAAAGGGCATCCGCTGCGTAAAACATATGCTAGATAAGTTGGTGGTTCATTCCACTGTGGCGACCCCAGATTAATAAAAGGACTAAGCTGAAAATAAAATGAATGTTTTAGCATAACTAAGCTGGAGAGAGTGCTAGGGTTATTTGTCGAACATTAATAATCAATAAGAGGAAAACAAAAGATAGATGCGTCACTTCCTGCAGACACAGCGGCTTTCTTAGATGAAGCGAGACTCTTGAAGAGGCTGAACTTGCCTCTATTGTATAAGCAGGTATGTGTGTGTGCGATTATGTATATGTATGATGTGTGTGTCTGTGTATGTGTCTGTCGGTCTGTATGTCTTTCTAGTTGTGCGTGTGTGTGTTTGTGTGTCTAAATATGTGTGTTTAGATTTGTTTGTGTGTGTGTGTGTGTGTGTTTGTCTGTCTATTTGTGTGTGTGTGTGCGTGTACGTCTATTTGTGTATGTGCATGAGTGTGTGTGTTTCTTTCTGTGTGTCTCTGTATGTGTGTGTGTGACTGTATGTGTGTTTCTTTCTGTGTGTGTGTGTGAGACTGTGTGTGTTTGTTTGTGTGTGTGTGTGTGTCTATTTGTGTCTGTCTGTATGTGTGTTTCTTTCTGTGTGTGTGTGTCTGTATGTGTGTGTGACTGTATGTGTGTTTGTTTGTGTGTGTGTGTATGTCTATTTGTGTCTGTCTGTATGTGTGTTTCTTTCTGTGTGTGTGTGTGTGTATGTCTATTTGTGTCTGTCTGTATGTGTGTTTCTTTCTGTGTGTGTGTGTGTGTGTGTGTGTGTATGTCTATTTGTGTCTGTCTGTATGTGTGTTTCTTTCTGTGTGTGTGCGTCTGTATGTGTGTGTGTGACTGTATGTGTGTTTGTTTGTGTGTGTGTATGTCTATTTGTGTCTGTCTGTATGTGTGTTTCTTTCTGTGTGTGTGCGTCTGTATGTGTGTGTGTGACTGTATGTGTGTTTGTTTGTGTGTGTGTATGTCTATTTGTGTCTGTCTGTATGTGTGTTTCTTTCTGTGTGTGTGTGTGTGTATGTCTATTTGTGTCTGTCTGTATGTGTGTTTCTTTCTGTGTGTGTGTGTCTGTATGTGTGTGTGACTGTATGTGTGTTTGTTTGTGTGTGTGTATGTCTATTTGTGTCTGTCTGTATGTGTGTTTCTTTCTGTGTGTGTGTGTGTGTGTGTGTGTGTGTGTGTGTATGTCTATTTGTGTCTGTCTGTATGTGTGTTTCTTTCTGTGTGTGTGTGTGTTCGTCTATGTGTATGTGTTTGTTTATGTGTGTGTGTGTGTCTGTCTGTCGGTTTGTTTATCTATCTATTTGTGTTTGTGTGTGTGTGTATGTGCATGTGTGTGTGTCTGTATGTGTGTTCCTTTCTGTGTGTGTGTCTATGTGTGTGTGTTTGTCTGTGTGTGTGTCTGTCTGTATGTGTGTGTTTGTATATGTGTTTCTTTCTGTGTGTGTCTATGTGTATGTGTTTGTTTATGTGTGTGTATCTGTGTGTCTGTCAGTCAGTTTGTATCTATTTGTGTTTGTGTATGTGTGTGTGTATGTCTATTTGTGTATGTGCATGTGTTTGTTTATCTGTCTATGTGTGCTTGTCTGTATGTGTGTGTTTCTTTCAATGTGTGTGTCCGTCTATGTGTGTGTGAATCTGTGTGTCTGTCTGTCAGTCTGTGTGTGTGTGTGTGTGTGTGTGTGTGTGTGTGTGTGTGTGTGTACTGGGCCCCGTCTGGCCTGTTCATTTCCTGCAGGGCTCCAGTGTAGGTGCAGTGGAGGGTGGAGGAGTGTTTGGAGAGCGGCTCCATCAGTCACTGTGGCCGGAGGGATGACATTTACAAAAGCACAGGCAAACACACCAGCCTTTTACCACAGCATTGTGTCCCTTTGACTGAAGCCTCGGTGTTTTGTGCACCAGACAGAGGTTTTCCATGGGATGGACATGAGTGTGTGCACTACACTGTAAAAAAAACAATAACTTCATGTGGTCTCAACACAAATCAATTCATTTTATTTACTTATTTATTTTACAAAGTGAAGTGAATTGAACATAAAACAATTAAGTTGTTCCTATAATCTTTGGGATTGGTTCAGCTCATTTTAAATAAGTAGCAAAACAAAACATCTTTTTTTTAACGTAGGCATTGGCCTTTATAAGATTTTGACTGCATGATAACCTTATCTATGGAGATGCACCTGCATAGCTTGAGTATTTAAAGGGGTGGTGCAGAGTGTATTTTAAGGATTGGTTGTGTTTATAAGATGCAAAGTAATGTGTGCTCATGCTTCACTTGTAGAAAATCAGGTTATTTTTGCTCATGTATCTGACTTTGATTATATACAGCTACTCAGCTAACATGAACACGACTGTCATTTTTCCCAGTTCCTCTGAAAGCCCTGCCCTCAAGAGGCTCTGATTGGTCGGCTAACATAATGTGCTGTGATTCGCAGATCAACTCCATATCACCAGGAAAGCGTCACGCTCCTACAAGCACGCACTTTAGCGCTGTATAAACACTGTCAGGCAGTAGTAACCACTTCGGTTTGAGTCTGAATCAGACTGAAAATGAAGAGGATGAACCTCACGCCTGCTCTCTAAAATAACATCTGACAAGTGTCTTTCACAAATATTGGGGTTTTTATTATGTGTAAGTCATCTGAAACGTTCACATAATGTTTGTGAGTTCATTATCTGAGATCTATAATGCAGGGAAAGCGTCCGCATAGAGAGACACTGCAGTGCTGCTGGAGATTGTGGCTGTTTGACTGATAAATATGAATTTGTAGCTAAATTGTTAGCGGTGCCAAACAGCATTTCCCTTTGTTTACATCCTCTACAACAGTGGTTCTCAAACTGTGGTACGTGTACCAATAGTGGTACGCAGGCTTCCTTCTAGTGGTACGCGGAGATATCAAATGTGTCATATGTATATGCTCCATATATTTCAAAATTTATCATAAATGATTTATATATAAATATGACATATAACCATATTTATTATATAACATGTAGCCTATATTTCTGATGTCCAGGCAACATTTCCAGGTGTTCATGAATTGGCTACTATATAATAATACTTTACATTTCAGTATAACACTTTTCTTTTTACTTTTTACCAACATTAACCTACCATTTTTAACTTTTTAAAAGCACATTTTAATTTCAAATTTTGACATTTTTAGTTTTTTTTTTTTACATAAGCACAGTACACTACAGTGATAACATTCAAACTATTTATAATGTTTAAAATGGCTGACAATAATTAATATTCTTAATAATAGGAATTAATCTGCCAAGTTTTAGAACTGTTTAGCACTGTAGCTGCTTTACTGGGCTTACTACGCCACTGTATTTTAATATTGCTCATTATGGTGGTACTTGGAGAGACAATTTTTTTTCTGAGGTGGTACTTGATGAAAAAAATTAGAGAACCACTGCTCTAAAACACACCGTTAACGCTGGTCTGGTTGGAGCTGCTCTTTCTCTGAGGAGTTTTTTAGCCAAAATCCAGCACTGAACTTGATTCTGGAAGCTATCCTTTGTTAAACGCTAGCTATATATTATTTATAATTCTCTGAAACATAATTATAATAAAACTGTGAGCACTTCTCTCTTTGAGTCGTGTCCTTTGGAAGAAACAGAAGAAGCTCTGTGGAAATAGCAGCGTTTAGACGTCATTTTAGCTTCCTCTGCTACAACATTACAGCTCCTCTTGGACCACCCCTTTAAAAGTATTCAGATTAAGTTACCAAACCTAATGAAATACATTACTGATAGATTTTAAAGCATATATTTTGTGATCTGCTTACATTTTAAAAGTAACCTCATTACTTTCTCTTTAAAGTCTGCATGAACCAGAAGCTGCGACCAATTTTTTTTTTTCTGTATTGTGACGCATTTGCTGGAGAAACGGAAAATTAAATGAGAAAACAGTGGGCGTGGCTTGTTTTTTTTCTACCGCGAGCTGATTGGATATCATAAAGTAGGCGTTTCATTCAGAAAGATCTGGAAAAAGGTTTGGGGAGAGTTTTACAGCCTAATAGACTTCTCCTGCTCACTGTTTCTGTTTAGTGTCAAAACTGACAGCTGGAGGGGCGTGGTTAAGAATCCTAGCCACGCCCACTTCCTCCACCATGAGAATTTACCTGAAAACGAACAGGAAGTGCATTTTTGATTTCAATTAAAGATAACTAGGACAAAATTAGTCTTTTTCTTCATGACATGCACAGATGAATTGTTCAGCACAACACTAGCAATGTAAGCCAGCAAAATCAATATGGCTAGTTTTGATTACCCACATCATCCTAGATGAGTATATTAACAGTGTCTGGTATGTTTAGGTGAACTCTCTCTTTAAATTGCAGCCCATGTTAACAGATATCAGAGCTTAGCGACTGTAAGTGTGTGAAAATTAGAAATAGCACTGTGGCTCAGCTAGTGTCTACAGTCAAGTTCAATGTAACAGGAAAATAAATGTGCGCCATTCACTTAAAGGCCATTAAGCCACAAATATAAACTTCAACAAAGTGCTTCATTGGCCGTAAATAAGAAGACTTGTTTACCTCGAGTTATTTAAGGCTGTGCTGTAAAACACACGGAGACTCTCGGTGTCAGCGTGTCCTGTAGTTTAAATGGTGGCGTATTCAGTTTTAAAAAGCCTTGGAAATGATTCTGGATTAACTTCTGCCTGTTCGATTCTTTTCCTCCTTTTTTCCGCCGTGTTGGCACTGGATGGGGAATGTGGACGACTGTTTGAATCCTTACAAATACCTACAGCGCTGAGAATGACAAACACTAACAGCGATCACGTGCCAGTTTCCACAACAAAACGATTCTTCGGATGACCCGAGCCGCTCTGGAAATCATTAGCATGCAAACATTTAAAACAGTCTGCAGTCCACAGCGATGAGTGAGGAACGGCTGGGTTGTCAGGATTACTTGAAACGAAGAGTTTGATGAAAGCTTGCTGATTTATGATGACTGCCGTTCACAAGGCTACCTTTACATGACAGTGTTGTGGTCAAGTTTTTGCCTTGCGTAATTACAAATCTTTCATGTATTCAAAATTATTTGTGTTTACTCACACCTGCAAAAACCATTAGTTGGTGCTGTCACCTTCTTAGCAAACAATACCTGCATATTTGGATTGGATATTTTAGATTTTTAACTGTTAAACCTTCTGTATAGTTCAAATGGACTACTCTTTCAGTATGTTGGGGACCGTTTTTGCCCTATTGACTTCCATTATCACCACAATTTTTTGTATTGCAAAGCCATGACATAATCATGCAGTCTTGATTGTTTGTGGTTTTCCCTGTTTCCCCTGTAATTGTGAGTTTAGAGACTATTTTGTTTATTCCTATCCTACTACACTGTAAAAAAGTTGACTCAACTTAATATTGTAAGGCAACTTGCTGCACAGCCTTTTTCAGTTGATTCCCTTAATTACTGCACTTGACCCGATTTGAGTCAACTCAAGCTCAACTTTAACCCAAACACTCGATTTAAAATGAGTCAACTAAAACTTAACATTTACCCAAGCACTGCGCTTCACTCGATTTAGGTTGAGTCAACTAAAACTCAACTTTAACCCAAGCACTGCGCTTGATTCGATTTAGGTTGAGTCAACTAAAACTCAACTTTTAAGCCAAGTGCTGCATTTGAAATTGGGTCAACTAAAACTCAACTTTGACCCAAGAACCACACTTAACTAGATTTAAATTGAGTCAACTAAAACTCAACATTTAACTCAAGTACTGCGCTTGAACCAATTTAAGTTGAGTCAACTAAACCTCTCAACAATCCCAAGCACTGCGCTTGACTTGATTTAAGTTAAGTCCACTAAAACTCAACTTTTAACTCAAATACTGCACTTGACTCAATTTAGGTTGTCAACTCAAACTCACCTTTAAAGCCAAATGCTGCATTTGACAATTTAAGTTGAGTCAACTAAAACTCAACATTTAACCCAAGCACAGCGCTTGATTCGATTCAAGTTTAGTCGACCCAAACTCAACTTTTAAGCCAAGTGCTGCATTTGAAGTTGGGTCAACTAAAACTCAACTTTGACCCAAGAACCGAACTTTACTAGATTTAAATTGAGTCAACTAAAACTCAACATTTAACTCAAGTACTGCGCTTGAACCAATTTAAGTTGAGTCAACTAAACCTCTCAACATTAAACTCAAGTACGGCACTTGACCCGATTTAAGTTGAGTCCACTAAAACTCAACTTTTAACATAAGCATTTCACCTAACTAGATTTAAGTTGAGTCAACTAAGACTCAACCTTAACCCAAGTACTGCACTTGACTCAATTTAAGTTGGTCACACTTTACAATAAGGTTCATTAGTTAATGTTAAATAATGCTTTTACTAACATGAACAAACAATTAATAATAAATTTACTACAGTATTTATTCATGTTAGTTAATGTTAGTTAATGAAAATACAGTTGTTCATTGTTAGTTCATGTTAACTCAAGATCCATTAACTAATGTTAACAAGCATGGACTTGACTGTTAATAATGCATTAGTAAATGTTCAAATATGATTAATAAATGCTGTTCATGATTAGTTCATGTTAGTAAATGCATTAACTAATGAACCTTATTGTAAAGTGTTACCTTTAAGTTTAGTCAAATAAAAAAGCTCAGCAGTGTTGCCTTACAATTCCCCAATTTAAGTTGAGTCAACTTGGTTTTTTACAGCGCTGGCCCTCTCAGCACTAGAAGGTTTGAATGTGAGTGTATAACTCTAACAATCACATAAGTATGCCTCAATTTAAAGCTCCACGACAGACACGAGCTTCTACACTAATATGATCTTTACATGGACAAAAGCAAACATCTCGAACTCCGCTGGCACCCAGTCGACAATCACAACAGCTCAGCTCTACTGAGCATTAAAGCTCTTCATGGTCTCATGCCTCAGAGTTTATCTGATGTGATTCATCTTTCCTCCTGCAGTGCTTGTGGTACGGTCCTCAAGTTCATCTTGGGTGGCACATCAAGCTGAAGATGCTGGAATTCCCTCTCTCAACATCTCGGAAACTTCAAAACTCAATTAAAGACGCATCTGTTTACTGGACGTTATTGAAATGTTTATGCCGGCTGACTCGGTTCTTGTGATTGCAATCAGTTCGTCCCTCTCGCTTCTCGTGTCTCTTCTACCTTTGTTTGTGGTCTAGTTTTACTTTTCCTTTTGTTTCGGTTCCAGATATTGTCGAATGTTTAACATAAATCTGTTTCGGCCCTGACACCAGCCTGAGAGTAAACGTGACGCTGTTTGCTTTTCCGGAATGTTGCTCTGGATCAACAAAGATGTCGATCTATTCTTGAACCACAAGCATCGCCCTTGAGGAAAAGAAATAAATAGTAAAATCATTAATGTATCTTTAACCTTAAAGGGATAGTTCACCCCAAAATAAAAATGCTGTCATCTTTTACTCATCCTCCATTAATCCAAACGGGTTTTGAGTTTCTTTCTGGCCACTTTAATGTGATGTAGTTTGTTATATTCACCCTCAGCCGGAAATCAAGTCTGGTTTTTGGTCCTTCATAAAGTTTTTAAGGGTCAGCAAATGTATACAGGCAAAATAAAATGAATACCCATAGCTCCTGATGAGGTCTCATGATGCAAAATGATTGAGCAAGACACTGAACATAATTTACAACATGATCACCTCCTGTTCAAATGAGGAAACTCTATTAGCCAAGACTTTATGGATTAAAGGTAATAATAGGTGGATTATTCATTCATTAACTTAATTTTCCTTTGGCGTAGTGACTTATTTATCAGAGGACACCACAGCGGAATGAACCGCCAACTCTTCCAGCAGATGTTTTACGCAGTGGATGCCCTCCCATGTGCAACCCTGTACCAGGAAACAACCATACATACTCATTCACATATTGACCTTATTCTAAAATGCGGAAGTGCGCCTGTTTTCGCGATTGTCTTAGAACTTCTGATTCAGTCGCCTATGGGAGAAACAACTAGGAATAATAAACGGCAGAAAACGGTCAAACTACTTGCTCTACAAACAAATGTTTGCATGATTATACAGACCAAGTAGAATAATATAATAAGAAAATATCAAATTGCAACATCAAGCAGCAGAATGAGCAGTTTTTAACGTCAAAAAATGAATGGAAGTGAATGAGACCGGAAGTCTCGTGCCAAAAAGATTCGAATGGCAGCGCCCGCTCGTCGCCGGAGAATAAGGTGAATACATTTAGTTCCAACCATAGACTAAAATATATGGACGTAGTATCCGTGACGTCACCCATAGGTTTCTAAAGAGCGCAAAAGAAGCCACAAGTAGGCGCGGCCAACCGTCGCCATTTTGGTCAAGCGTCATCACACCCACGGCGGGATACCAAACAAGGGCAAAGAGGCGGAGAGTGGGCGGAGCTACAGACACCTGCTAGCATTTAGCTTGAACCTGGTTCAGACACACTTTGCTTTAGGAGAACGCTTAATACTTTATCACCTGTGACTCGTTTGTGTTCTGACCACTTGTGCTTGGTTGTAAACTATATCAATAAAGTGTTTTGAGCCACTAAACATTGTTCTTATGACATTTTTCAACAGGAGAAAAAACGCGAATTACTTCCAAACCCTTCAGATATAATCTGTGTTAGTTAATGTAAGACTATTGATGAACTCCAGCATAACACTGTATGACAACGCTTTAGACGACTGTTCTAGAGCCTACAGCTAATCAATCTGACAGATTCTGGAGTGCATTACAGCTCTAAATATAAATATAAACCATAAATGATCTTAAATAAAACAAATACATGTACAGAGATGGTATATATGGGAAACGGAGGCCACGTGAATGGTTTGTGAGCTCAATTAAGTGCACTCAGCATGCCATGCCATCCAATAATTGTAGGAAACAAGTCCAAAAGGCAGTTGACTGTGTAAAGCCACAAAAACATCACAGAAATACGATAAATATGCCGAGTTCAGTGACTAATCTGCAGGATTCAGCTGAGGTGACGTGACGCGACCAACGAGACCTAGCTGTCACTCAAGTGGCCACGCCCTTAATTATGCAAACTTAATATAACTTAATATAAAGGAAACAGATGAGTTTAAAAAAAAAAAATCACCCCCCTCACAGTTGTCATGAAGGGTAATTTTAGCTGTATTAACCAAAATCTTTTTTTGTAGCAGGCTGTAAACACCTTTTTTTCTGCTGTAAAGTTGGCCATTCTAACAGTGGGCTCAATTGAAATTTGCTCTGTTTTGGAGCCAGGAGCGGCCAGGACTAGCGGAATTTCGGATGAATTGCAGTTTTAGTTACTTCCATATTGGCTTCCTGAGAGAGAGCGGGAGGTTGCCGCTTGGTTCCAACCCCAATCAGACACACCTGGGCTAGCTAATCAAGCTCTTACTAGGCAGTCTAGAAACATCCTTACAGGTGTGTTGAGGCAAGTTGGAGCTAAAATCGGCAGAATACCGGCTCTCCAGGACCACATTTGGACATCTCTGACATAAAGGAAATTTAAGACCGATTTAAAATGATTTAAGACCTACAGGACAACATGTCTGTGAAGTTAAGACTTTTTAAGGCCCAAAATGTAGTTTCTGAAACTAAGACCCCGCGCACACCCTGTAGTTATAAATAACTGCAACGCAACTGACCAAATAATTGTGCACGCTTAGGATAACACAAATAAGCTGCTTTACCAACTTGTTGATTTTAGAGGCTGTGCGTCCAAGCAAACCACAGTATTTTTATCCTGCTAATAAACATTTACTGTTCAACTTCACGGACGTTTAGTTTATTTTTGAACAATGTTTAATCATGTTGTTGGCGTCTTGCTTTGTGTTCAGTGTAGGATCCTGAAGTAAAACCATCTGAGAGCAAAAGCTCCAAAATAAAAGCTTATGGCGCCCCCTGGAGGATTTCAGAGAAACACCAGTCACTTCATATCAGAAGTAACTTCAAGGAAGTCATTCATTTTCTTTTTGGCTTAGTCCCTTTATTAATATGGGGTCGCCACAGCGGAATGAACCGGCAACTTATCCAGCATATGTTTCATACAGCGGATGCCCTTTTAGCTGCAACCCAGTACTGGAAAACACCCATACACTCTCACATTTACACACTACAGACAATTCTGCTTACCCTATTGACCTGTACCGCATGTCTTTGGACTTGTGGGGGAAGCCTGAGGAAACCCACGCCAACACGGGGAGAACATGCAAACTCCACACAGAAATCCCAACTGAACCAGCATAGGCTCGAACTAGTGACCTTCTTGCTGTGAGGCGACATCGCTACCTTAAAGGGATAAGCAGATGTTAGAAAGGGGCGACACAGTGGTTCATCGGTTAGCACTTTGGCCTCACAGCAAGAAGGTGCTGGTTCAAGTACTGGCTGGGTCAGTTGGTGTTTCTGTGTGGAGTTTGCATGTTCTCCCCTTGTTGGCATGGGTTTCACAGTCAAAAACACCTGCGCTATAGGTGAATTGGGTGAACTAATTTGGCTGTATTGTAGGAGTGTGTGTGTGAATGAGTGTGCATGGGTGTTTCCCAGTACTGGGTTGCAGCTGGAAGGGCATCCGCTGCATACAACATATGCTGGAATAGTTGGCGGTTCATTCCGCTGTGGCGCCCCCTGATAAATAAGGCACTAAGCTGAAAAAAAATGAATGGATTTTAGAAACCGGTAACCATTGACATTTAAAGGCAAATGAAATACTATGGAGGTCAATGGTTTCCAGTTTGTAACATTCTTCAAAATATCTTGTGTTGTGTTCAACAGAAGAAAGTCAAGAGATGGTTTAAGACAAGGGATGCAAGGGACTGTTAATAGGGTATATGCACAGCTAGGGTTTTTCCCCTACCCCTAAACTTCTGGTGAAAGATTAACGTGATTTCAATGTTATACGGTTCCTTTTACAGCAGGGGTGTCCACACTCGGTCCTGGAGGCCGGTGTCCTGGAGAGTTTAGCTCCAACCCTAATCAAACACCTGAGCCGGCTAATCAAGCTTTTACTAGATATACTAGTAGATCTCCAGGCAGGTGTGTTGAAGCAAGCTGGAGCTAAAGTCAGCAAGACACCGGCCCTCCAGGACCGACTTAGGACACGTCTGTTTTACAGCATCGATGTTGTAGTGTAATTAAAATACATAAAGTTAAACAGTATTAAGCGTTCATTTAGTTGTTCAAGCGTAAAACAAGATGAAAAGCTGTTTACATGCAGGCGAGCACAGAAACCCCATTGAAAATACTGAAATTAATCTTCATGTTTAAAGACGATGCAGAAAAATGGAATTTAATGCAGCGCTTCGTGTACAACACCTGACAAAAGTCTTGTCATTGATCACAGTTGGTTGTAAGAGCAACAGATAATAACTTGACTTCTGGAAAAGTAGCAGAAGGAGGATTTCTCTGATGAATCATCTGTTGATTTATATTTACTCAGTTTTTAAGTTAATTTTAGTAATTTTATAGACTGATATGAAAATGTTCATCTGATTTATGTACAACACAGTTTGTGAAGTAATATTGTCTGTCTTATAGTAGAGATTTTATATGAGAGACTCGCTTTGTTTACCGAATAAAGTGGATCTAATTGGATTTGCATTTTAAACATTAAATACAAGTAAAAAAGGTATTATTTTTTATTTCATATAAGTTTTTAGTTATGAAAATCCCAAAATAATTCCAAATAAATCCGCAAATTTTTAACAAAACTCTCAGCAGAAATAGCAAAACAATGCAGATTTTGTGTGGCCCTAGTAATAAGCCAGTAGTAAATGGTGTACATTGGTACTAAAATGTTACTTAATGTGTTTATTACTGTCATTATTATTATTAATTTGTTTTTTTATATCCTAAATGCTACGCATAAATAAGCCTACAGTAATGTACCTAATAAATTACCCACTGTTTGCTTTATCTGTATGTATATTTGTAATATGAACAAAATAATAATAATAATAATAGTATGTATATGTATTATATTAAAGATTTTATTTAGATTTTTTCCCCTCTATATATTTGATATTGTGTTATAAGGCTTCGTTTAATATACAGTACCTGACAAAAGTGGTGTCGTCGATCCCAGTTGCAAGAGCACCAGATAATAACTGGACTTCTAGTTGATCATTTGGAAAAGTGTCAGAAGGTGGATTTTTCCTCTGCTGAACTGCATCCCAATCATCACCAATACTGCAGAAGACCTACTGGAACCAGCATGGAGCCAAGATTCTCACTGAAATCAGTCAAGTTTGGTGAAGGAAAACTCATGGTTTAGGGTTGCATTCAGTATGGGGGCGTGCGAGAGATCTGCAGAGTGGATGATCAACATCAACAGCCTGAGGTATCAAGACATTTGTGCTGCCCATTACATTACAAACCACAGGAGAGGGACAATTCTCCAGCAGGATAGCGCTCCACATACTTCAGCCTCCACATCAAAGCTCCTGAAAGCAAAGAGTGCTCCAGGATTGACCAGCCCAGTCACCAGACATGAACATTATCGAGCATGTCTGGAGTAAGATGAAGGAGGAGGCATTGAAGATGAACCCAAAGAGTCTTGATGAACTCTGGGAGTCCTGCAGGAACGCTTTCTTTGCCATTCCAGATGACTTTATTAATCAGTGATTTGAGTCAGAGATGTATGGATGCAGTCCTCCAAGCTCATGATGGAGTCAGACACAATATTCATTCTTTATATTCTATACTGGACATTATTTCTGTTCAGTGATGAGACTTTAGTCTAAGCAGAGTCAGACCTTACTGTCCTAATTAAAGAATTAAAGAATAAAGGCATGATCATATATTATTGTGGTCAAATAAGTGTAATCTAGAGGACTTTGACTTTCATATAAGCCACTTCTGATACCAAATAATAAACTTTAGTCAGGTAGTGTACATTCTGAACCCACTTCATATCATATATCAATCAGGCAGTGAAGATTGTTGATTTTTAGGAAAACAGACCTTAAATGCGGCGATTTTGCAACGTCATGCAGACTGAATATTAAAAGTCCTTCTGCATATACCCTAGTTATCGAAAATTAAATGACAAAAATAATTGCGAGACTTGCAGCAGCTTGTATTTAGATGTATATTTAGATTTTTTAAATATTTAAAATAATTCACCATTGAAATTCCCTGCACGTTTTCTTCTTCTCCGTTTCACTAAAAGGCATTTCTTGACATACTGGTGGAGCGGCAGACGTCCATACCAGGAAATCCAGTCCTGTTTACAAGCAGCTTTTCGCTCAATGATGAGGGAGAAACTGCTCACTCAGGTTATGCCCAAATTCTTCATCCAATCTGATTCAGAGAACTCCAGAGATGAGGCCATTCCCATCACTATTTCCAACTGATTACAACCATTTCATAGATCCCAGTTTGCTTCAAGTCATTTGACTGTGTAAAAGCTTACGCTCAGAGCTTAGATGAATCCTGGGAAAAATGACTGCAGGAGCAAAATGACTGCAACCACCATCAGACCACAGAAAAACAGCACCAGCCAGAGCGGGAACGACCCTAAACACAAACACAAGAGAGTCATTTACATGTCAGATTCATGTCAGACGTACAGAAATCAATTTCAGGATTTTTAGCTATTTTGTCATGATTCATTCATTCATTCATTCAATTTCTTGTCAGCTTTGTCCCTTTGTTAATCCGGGGTCGCCACAGCGGAATGAACCGCCAACTTATCCAGCATGTTTTTACTCAGCGGATGCCCTTCCAGCTGCAACCCATCACTGGGAAAATTGTCATGATGTCTGATTGAAATATTGACCTGCCCTCTTGCATAAGTTTACATCCAAATATATATATATAGACCTTTTTCTTGGAACGCAAAATTACCCATAATGCTTTGCGTGTATGCGCAAGGAGAATGCGAAGAACTTCCGGTCGGCAGCTGATGCGTGTAAACAGTCACATTTGGACAGCTTTGAAACGATAGTTTTAATCTATTTTACCTGCTTTTATCCTCTTTGAACTAATACTGTTGTCCATCAGCAGCATCTCCTGGACTGATCATTTAAAGAAATGTGATCTAATAGGATGGAAAACAGCTGCTGTGAGGCGTTTCCCCCTCGTTGTCAGACGGCATCTTCTGCAGTTTAAATGAAGCCTCGTCATCGCTAAAGTCAACATTTTCTCTTTATTTCAAATATATAACCAGCCCAAACTAATGTAGTTCACCAAAATGTTTGACACATACACGTAGCCTGTACTGTGCCACTGACACACTGATTTAATAACCGTGACAAAGTGAAAATACAGGCTAGTGTCATTTCGAAATGACAGAAAAACACAAACCGTGGTAAAAACAACACACGAAATCAAACACAAACGGCTCGCGATTAGAATGAACAGCAAATCAGCAGCAGAGGATCAATAACAGACTTTTATTGGCCATTTTTGTAAATTGCACGACTTTCATACCTGTTAAGTTTCATGCCAGTACTCACTCTCTCTCTCTCTCTCTCTCTCTCTGTGTGTCTCTGTGTGTGTGTCTCTGTGTGTGTGTGTCTCTGTGTGTGTGTGTGTGTCTCTGTGTGTGTGTGTGTGTGTCTCTGTGTGTGTGTGTGTGTCTCTGTGTGTGTGTGTGTGTGTGTGTGTGTGTGTGTGTGTGTGTGTGTGTGTGTGTGTGTGTGTGTGTGTGTGTTAAAGAGCCGCTGAGCTAACAGCTGACAGGCCGGGAACGCGCACACACACACTGTATTTCTGACGGCAGACACGTGAACTAGGAGAACGTTTTTCTCGTATTCCTGACGCGCTTGAACCACATGTGACAGATTATAACGGCTTTAACAGACACATTTCTAAGTTATGTGTCACAAAAACACTCTGTTATCCATTAAAAACGTTATTGAAACCCATTTTTGGAGCGCAAATGACCAGTTGTACACGCTGTGAACCGAAGTTTTTAGCATTCTACCGGAAGACGCTGGTCGCTATGGTACCATCCATGCAGCAGCCATGATAAAGGTCTGTATATGATACTTACTGTGGTTGGAGACGGCGTGCACCTGACAGCGGCTGTCGACCGCCACGCTCAGCATCACCACTTCATTATCTCCTTTGACGGCTTTAGTTTTAGGAGCGTCAGGTAAAAACGTCAGGTCAGTCACAACAATGCCATGAGACTCCTGGATGTAGTAGAGCTTCTGCAGGGTACATCAGAAAGCATGGTCAGTAATACTATAATACCTCTATTATAAGACCCCCAACCTGACTTCACCAGGAAGGACATGTTCCTGGATTAACATCTATGTTGATCCTGAAACAACGTTCTAATCAGCCAATCAGAATTAAGGGATATGTTTACAGTTTAGTCTATCGCCCCATTCACACAGGGCTTCAGCGTCAATGCTTGACTGAGGGCGTGTCTGAAGTTGTTGCTATAACGATCACGTCAGCCCCATTAGCCAATGAAATTAGTCAGCAATAGGCCACTTTCTAGCTGGTGTATTTGCATAGATTACTCTTACTTGACCAAAATAAAATATGATCATGCCCTGATATTGACTGATTTCATTAGGACAGTGCGGTCTGACTCTGCTTAGACTAAAGTCTCATCACTGAACAGAAATAATGTCCAGTATAGAATATAAAGTCCTGCTGCAGTGGAGACAGAATGAATATTGTGTCCGACTCCATCATGAGCTTGGAGGACTGCATCCATACATCTCTGACATGGCTCAAATCACTGATTAATAAAGTCATCTGGAATGGCAAGGAAAGCCTTCCTGCAGGACTCCCAGAGTTCATCAAGACTCTTTGTATTCATCTTCAACGCCTACTCCATCTTACTCCAGACATGCTCAATAATGTTCATATCTGGTGACTGGGTTGGCCAGTCCTGGAGCACCTTGACCTTCTTTGCTTTCAGGAGCTTTAATGTGAAGGCTGAAGTAATTTTGTATACCCGAACGCTTTAAACTTACTAAAAATGATTCAAACACACATAAATGAGGAATGTTTTAGTTTGGTTAAATGTTGCAGTGACTCAAACGTGGATCCTTGCCAATTATAATCCCGATTTGACATTGCCAATCTTGCGTTGTGACTATTGTGGATGCGCACATTGTGGTAGCGATGCAGAAACTATATATTGTGCAGCCCTTGTGTGCGTCATTGATTTTGACCCCTGATTTTGTTGTTTGTACCTGCAGGGAAAACGCTATATAGATGGCCACAGATCCCGTCACAGTTCCAAGTCCAAGAAATGTCCCCGAATCACTGAGGAGGACAAACAAACAAACATCAAATACATCATAATAAAGACGAATGCAAGAACAATGCAGAGATTTCCCCACTACCTCGCTGTCAGACAGGAGATCACTTCATTCCCACAGGGCTTGGTGAGCAGCGGCAGGAAAGCTCGACCGTCCCATTTGGTGATGTAGCATGGAGGGGGTTTGCGGTCTCGTTTGTGGGGGATTTGGACTGTATACAGCCTTAAAGCATCTTTTTGGTCCTCTACCTTTGCAAACCTGATTTTAAATTGAATATAATGACAGAACATCAGTGCATCGGACAGACTCGTGTTTGCTGCTTCTAGACCCTTCACATGTGTTTATCTACTGTTTCCTGCAGCAATAAGCATGCAAATCTTATTGCCATCAAATACGCAAATCTTTAGGATGCACATTATTCTTCCTTCAGTCAGTAAAGTTTCATATATTAGTCTTCCAGAGGGACTTAAGAACAGACTCCAGACCTGAATAAACACATGAAGATATTTCTTCAACAAACTTCAATGACAGTTTAAAAAAATAAGCAAAAGTCAAATGCAAAGAAAACGTTTTATCTTAGTGAAATAGTGTGAAATTCAGGACACAATGGCTCAGTTGGCCAATCAGAACATCCCGGCTAATCAGATCACACCGTCTCAGAACTCCAATTAGAACACACCATTCAGCTGACTAATTAGACCATTCTGGCTTAGCTGACCAACAGGAACATGCAGTCTCAGATGTTCAATCAGAAGACATCGTCTCAGATGGCCAATCTGAACACAACAGCTCAGATGGCTTATCAAAACACCAGCACAGCTGGCCAATCAGAACATAGCATCTCAAGATGTCCGATCAGAAGACATCGTCTCAGATGGCCAATCAGAACACACCAGCTCAGGTGGCCAATCAAATCACACCTTCTCAGCTGGCCAGTGAGAACACACAATCTCAGCTGGCCAGTCAGAATACACAGTCTCAGGTAGCCAATCAGAACACCCCAGCTCAGCTGGCCAATGAGCACATACAGTCTCAGATGTCCAATCGGAAGACATTGTTTCAGATGGCCAATCAGAACACAGCGTCTCAGGTGGCCAATTAAAACACCTTCTCAAATGGCCAATCACAACACACCATCTCAGCTGGCCAGTCAGAATACACCATCTCAGCTGGCCAATCAGAACACCCCATCTCAGCTGGCCAATCAGAACATAACATCTCAGATGTCCTATCAGAACACACCATCTCAGGTGGCCAATCAGAACACACCATCTCACATAGCCAGTCAGAATACACAGTCTCAGATGGCCAATCAGAAGATCCCGGCTCAGCTGTCCGATCAGAACACACCATCTCAGGTGGCCAATCAGAACACACCATCTCAGCTGGCCAATCAGAGCCCACTGGCTCAGATAGGCAATCAGAACTCACCAGCTCAGCTGGCCAATAAAAACACACCGGCTGTGGTGGCCAATCAGAACACACTGGCTCAGTTGGCCAATTAAAACACCTTCTCAAATGGCCAATCAGAACACACCATCTCAGCAGGCCAGTCAAAACACACCGTCTCAGGTAGCCAATCAGAACAACCCAGCTCAGCTGGCCAATCAGCACATACAGTCTCAGATGTCCAATCGGAAGACATAGTCTCAGATGGCCAATCAGAACACACCGTCTCAGGTGGCCAATCAGAACACACCGTCTCAGGTGGCCAATGAAAACACCTTCTCAAATGGCCAATCAGAACACACCATCTCAGCTGGCCAGTAAGAATACACCGTCTCAGGTAGCCAATCAGAACACCCCAGCTCAGCTGGCCAGTCAGCACATACAGTCTCAGATGTCCAATCAGAAGACATCGTCTCAGGTGGCCAATCAGAACACACCGTCTCAGGTGGCCAATCAGAACACACCGTCTCACATAGCCAGTCAGAATACACAGTCTCTGATAGCCAATCAGAAGATCCCGGCTCAGCTGTGCGATCAGAACACACCATCTCAGGTGGCCAATCAGAACACACCAGCTCATCTGAGCAATCAGAATACAGCATCTCAGGTGGCCAATCAGAATACACCATCTCAGCTGGCCAATCAGAATACACCATCTCAGCTGGCCAATCAGAATACACCATCTCAGCTGGCCAATCAGAACACACCATCTCAGCTGGGCAATAAAAACACACCGGCTGAGATGGCCAATAAGAACACACAGTCTCAAATGTTCAATCAGAACACACTGGCTCAGATGGATAATCAGAACACACCATCTCTGCTGGCCAGTCAGAACACAGTCTTAGGTGGCCAATCAGAACACCCCAGCTCAGCTGGCCAATCGGAACACACCTTCTCAGAAGGCCAACCAGAACCTATTGGCTCAGAAGGCCAATCAGAGGATAATGGCTCTCATAATAATGCTTTAACTTCTCCAATATTGCTCTGCATATAAAAGTAGATTATAATAAAGTAAACTCAATGTAAATTAAATAAATAATACTAAAATTGTTTGATTTGAAAACCATTTCCCAACCACTGATCTTCTGCTGACATCACATATAATTTTTATTTAATGCAATGTCAGTGACAAGGGCTAAATTCTCTTCCGCTGACAAAAATATATAAAGAAATCAAATTAATAAAGAAAAAAAAATATTGATGCCCAAATCTGAGCCTTTTGAAAGGGTCAGGTATCGGGAAGTGCCACACTTGCCTGCATGCCTTGTATCGGTACGTCTTCTCTGTGATCTGAGGCATATTTTCATGCCAACACAACCCCACAGCCAGCTGATCTCCGCTCCACACGCTGCACTCGAAATCACGGCCCACCGTCACAATGTGCTGCGTTCACAAACACAAAACAGATGATGGCGAATGTCAGAAACGAAGGCTATTTTCATCACAAGAACATTTATTTATAAATATACAATTAAAAACAACAAACAAATGAACACTTGAATTAAACACAGGTTAAAAATGCTCAAATAAAGAGCGCCAAGCAGGTGAAATACGCTTGAAGACATCATCAAAGAGTCTGCGCTAATACAAGGACTCTAAATCAAAGTTATTAAAGTTTAAAAGTCTTGTAATGACCCCCCTAACACTCCAGAGTTTATCCCATGCAAGTGCCAGGACCATTATGAATTTAATTGAACACCTAGATCACAGGTGTCAAACTCCGTTCCAAAAGGGCCGCAGCTCTGCACAGTTTAGTTCCAACCCTAATTAAACACACCTGATCAAACTAATTGAGACCTTCAGCTTTGTTTGAAACCTACAGGTAAGTGTGTTGGAGCAGGGTTGGAAATAAACTGTGCAGGGCTTCGGCCCTCCAGGAATTGAGTTTGACATCCCTGACCTAGATCATGATTTTGGATTTATTTTTAATAGTTCAGCAGAAAAATTACTTGACTCCCATCAAGAAACTAATTCTAATGAGTTAATTCTTAATGTACAGGACATATTGATGACCGAAATTACGTTACTCTCAGACCCTAGGTGCCTAACATATAGGGCCCTATCTTACACCCGGCGCAGTGTGGCGCAAGGCGCGGCGCAATACTTGTTTGCTAGTTTCAGCTTGGCGCAAGAGTGGTTTAGAGGCGTTGCGCTACGCTGTTTAAATAGCTAATGCATTAGCGCTCATATGTGCGCTCATAGGCGTTCTGCTCTAAAAAGGAAGGTGTTCTAAGGCGGACTGCTGGCGCGTTGCTATTCTGAGAAACTATAATAGATTTTTCATTAGACCAAAACAAACCCGGTCTAAACTCCAGCGCAGAGTTGCGCCTCGCTTACACACTGCTTAATACACACAAGAGAGCAATAGGCAAATATCTTTACATATGAAAACATTTAATATTAAGGATATATATAGGATATAATAAGAATATATATAGAATATAAATATAAAGGATTAAAATATTACAAAACATATTATTTTCTAGCCTACATAAATATGAAAAATCACTGCTTTTATGTCTTCTTCATCTCGGGAGGCTTTTTCAGTTCATTCATAACAATTTGCTTTTGTATAATGTTATTATTATTAGCAGTATTATTTATTATATCCATATTTATATTTGTTTTATTAAAAACAAGCTTAGATTTGCCCACCTGTCAGGTTTTAGACCATATGGGGCACAGCATGTGTTTTAGGATATAACTCGGGTTTTAAAGCACACTTGGTTATTATTGTTCATTTATTCGTTTGCTGGAAATTAGAACTGAATTTAGAAACAGTTTTAAACGAATATTTAACAAAACACAATTATTTATTTATAGGCTAATTGATGTCTGTGCGTAAAGGTTTCCCTATCCAAGAGCGAAAGTGAAAGTGATCCATTATCTCTCATTCTCACGCAGTAGATGCTCTGTTTAACTGTTAACTGTGAACTGTTTGCTTGTGAAATGCTCATTTTTTCCACTTAGACTTACTTTGTGTCCTGTAAATAGCGAATGCGCTCTTGGTGCGACGCAGCTGACTCTTAAAGGGAATGGGAGATGAGACTCTCATTGGTTTATTCTCAAAACACACCTATAACTCATTAAGAAAATAAACTCAACCCTTTTAGACCATGCGCCACGGCGCAAAGCGGATTTTTCCCTCCGTAAATTAGCAAAAATGCGATCTGACACGCCCTGAAAGCGTTTGCGCCCTGCGCATGGACCGTCAAAATAGAGCCCATAGTGTTAATACAAAAAGTACAGTTTTAAGAAATTAACTAATGTAACCTTATTGTAAAGTGTGACCAAGCAACTCTTTAATATCCTGCGAAAACCCTGTAATCACTCTACCCAGACAGAACACACAAGCTACCTTTTTATCCGGGCTGATGTCTATATCCTCCAGCTCATCCTTGTGGGCTCTGAAGTTCAGCTTCTCCTTCAGCGAGGGGAACTGGAGAGAGAAAGAGAATTGAACGGACAGAGCTGGAAAACATATGGGCTGCTTCTCAATATGCGTTCTTGTATCCTTGTGTAACGTCATCATCAACTGTTCAGTTCCAAAACTCAAGACCGGCTGATCACCATGACAAGGAATCGGTACTCAGTATCGGCTGCACAATCCTGATCTGGGCATCCCTATAAACAGTATATACACATTCATTTTCTTGTCGGCTTAGTCCCTTTATTAATCAGGGGTCGCCACAGCGGAATGAACTGCCAACTTATCCAGCAAGTTTTCATGCAGCGGATGCCCTTTCAGCTGCAACCCATCTCTAGGAAACATCCCATGTCTTTGGACTGTGGGGGAAACCGGAGCACCCGGAGGAAACCCACGTGAACGCAGGGAGAACATGCAAACTCCACACAGAAATGCCAACTGAGCTGAGGTTCGAACCAGCGACCTTCTTGCTGTGAGGCGACAGCACTACCTACCGCGCCACTGCCTCGCCCCACAGTTTATACAGTATATACATTATATACAGTATATACAGTCAAAATTATTCGCCCTACTGTGAATTTTATTTTCTCTTTCAAATATTTTCCACATGATGCTCAACAGGTTCAGGAATTTTTGACAGTATTTTCTATAATATTTTTTCTTCTGGAGAAAGTCTTATTTGTTTTATTTCAGCTACTGCTTTTAATTTTTTAAACCATTTAAGGAGAATATTATTAAGCAATAACCCTTAACCTTTTCCCCCTAACTTGCCTAATTACCCTGATTAAGCTTTAAAATATCTCCTTATGCTGTATAGAATTGTCTTGAAGAATATCTAGTCCAGGCGTGTCCAAACTACGGCCCGCGGGCCATCTGCGGCCCGCAATCAGTTTTGTGGCGGCCCGCGAGGCTTTTTATAAATTTCAATAGAATCTGGCCCGCTATACAAAAATGAACGTAATTCAATAAATAACCACCTGGTGTCGCTATTACATGCATTCAATTAAGCAGCAGTTCTTGTTATGATCTATCTATCTATCTATCTATCTATCTATCTATCTATCTATCTATCTATCTATCTATCTATCTATCTATCTATCTATCTATCTATCTATCTATCTATCTAATCTATCTGTGTCTGTCTGTCTGTCTACACACAGTTGAAGTCTGAATTATTAGCCCCTCTTTGATTTATTTCTTCTTTTTTAAATATTTCCCAAATGATGTTTAACAGATGAAGGACATTTTTACAGTATGTCTGATAATATTTTTTCTTTTGGAGAAAGACTTTTGTTTTATTTCGGCTAGAATAAAAAGCGGTTTAAATTAGCGGTTTAAAAGGCTAACAATTCTGACTTCAACTGTATATAGATATATATATATATATACATATATATATATGCGTGTCTGTGCGATGTATGTAAAATTTGGCCCGCGACAACGTTTGCTTTTTTGCATCTGGCCCTCGGCCCAAAAAGTTTGGACACCCCTGATCTAGTCTAATATTATGAGCTGTCATCATGGCAAAGATAAAAGAAATCAGTTATTAGAGATGAGTTATTAAAACTATCATGTTTAGAAATGTGTCATTCCCATTAAACCCAAAACCCTTCCAAAATAACTTGACAAGATCTTTCTCCACAAGTCTGTTCACTGCATTCATGGAATTGAGAAACACACACACTCACCTCCCACACCCTGACGAACCCGTCAGCTCCTCCACTCAGCAGAAGCGTTAGATCCAGACTGAAGCGAACACACTTCACACAGGGGTCCTGCGGGCTGAAATCCGCCTGTACTGATCCCAAATCCTGCACGGAGATCTGCGTAGAATCCTGCTTCATCTGGGCTGCGTCTCCTTCTCCTCCATCCGCATTCTGGCCTTTCCCTGCTCTCTTCCTGGCTCCACCCTTATCTCCAGTCCCTGTTTAAATGAAAATAAAACATTGTAGTTTTATTCATTGATGATGCTTAAGCTTTATCAAGGGTTGCCACTGCAGAATGAACCGCCAACTATTCCAGCACATATTTTACGCATCGGATGCCCTTCCAGCTGCAACCCAGTACTAAGAAAATGCTAGTTTTATGGAAATCTATAAGATAGTGTGCTCAAAAACTCAACACTTATTTTTTTTAGATTTTATAAAACATAAAACTGGGCAGCACAGTGGCGCAGTGGGTAGCACAATCACCTCACAGCAAGAAGGTTGCTGGTTCAAGCCTCGGCTGGGTCAGTTGGCATTATTGTGTGAAGTTTGCATGCTCTCCCCTTGTTGGTTTCTTCCGGGTGCTCTGGTTTACCCCACAGTCCAAACACATGGGGTACAGGTGAATTGGGTAAGCTAAATTGTCTGTATTGTATGTGGGTGTTTCTCAGTGATGGGTTGCAGCTAGAAAGGTATCCACGGCTTAAAACAAATGCTGGATAAGTTGGCGGTTCATTTCGCTGTGCGACCACAGATTAATAAAGGGAGTGAGCTGAAAATGAATAAATGAATAAATGAATGAAGTTGGTGGTTCATTCTGCTGTGGAGACCCCAGATTAATAAAGGACTAAGATGAAAGGAAAATTAATGAATAAATTAAAACATTAAACTAATATATAAATTGATCACCGATTTTTTTTTTAATGTCAACAAAACTTCTGACCAATCATATGTTTTCTAGTATACGAAATGCCCCGCCCCCTTCTTCTCCCTAACTTCCACGGTATTTGTTTTTTCTACTATGGATGTCAGTGCTTGAAACAGTGGTGAGTAGGTAGTGCTGTCGCCTCACAGCAAGAAGGTCGCTGGTTAGAACCTCAGCTCAGTTGGCATTTCTGTGTGGAGTTTGCATGTTCTCCATGCGCATGCGTGGGTTTCCTCCAGGTGCTCCGGTTTCCCCTACAGTCCAAAGACATGCTGCAGGTAAATTGGGTAGGCTAAATTGTCCGTAGTGTATGAGTGTATGAGGGTGACAGGCCCAGACAACAGGCCGGCCGGAATGTGTAAAAAAAATTCATTCTCATATGAACAAGTCTAAAATGGCTTGTTCCAAAGAACCGATCCCGCAACCATACGGGACTAAGGCCGAAGAAGAAGAAGAAGTAGAGGATGTCAATGCTTACTGGTTTCTAACACTTAAAGCAGGGGTGTCCAAACTTTTTGGGCCAAGGGCCAGATGCAAAAAAACAAACGTTGTCGCGGGCCAAATTTTACATACATCACATAGACATGCATATATATATATATATATATATATATATATATATATATATATATATATATATATATATATATATATATATATATATATATATAAATACAGTTGAAGTCAGAATTGTTAGCCCCCCTAAATTATTAGCCCCCGTTTACTTTTTCCCCAATTTCTGTTTAACGGAGAGAAGATTTTTTTTCCACACATTTCTAAACATATTAGTTTTAGTAACTCATTTCTAATAACTGATTTATTTTATCTTTGCCATGATGACAGTAAATAATATTGGACTGGATATTTTTAAGACACTTCTATATAGCTTAAAGTGACATTTAAAGGCTTAACTAGGTTAAGCAAGTTAACTTGTTAAGTTAAGGTAATTAGGCAAGTTATTTTATAACAATGGTTTGTTCTGAAGACTTAAGGGGCTAATAATTTTGACCTTAAAATGGTTCATAAAAAAAATTTAAACCGCTTTTTATTCAAGCCGAAATAAAACAAAAGTCTTTCTCCAAAAGAAAAAATATTATCAGACATACTGTAAAAATGTCCTTCATCTGTTAAACATCATTTGGGAAATATTTAAAAAAGAAGAAATAAATCAAAGAGGGGCTAATAATTCAGACTTCAACTGTGTGTAGACAGATAGATAGATAGATAGATAGATAGATAGATAGATAGATAGATAGATAGATAGACAGACAGACAGACAGACAGACAGACAGACATACCGACAGACAGACAGGCAGACAGACAGGCAGACAGATAGATAGATCATAACAAGAACTGCTGCTTAATTGAATGCATGTAATAGCGACACCCGGTGGTTATTTTCATTTTTGTATAGCGGGCCAGATTCTATTGATATTTATAAAAAGTCTCGCGGGCCGCCAAAAAACTGATTACGGGCCGCAGATGGCCCGCGGGCCGTAGTTTGGACATGCCTGACTTAAAGGTTTGGAACTACTTGTGGGAGAGTAAAATAGATGGTTAGTTATAATTTTGGGGTGAACTGTCCCTTTAAGACCGCCTGCTCTCTGATGATTAACCTCTTTAAAGTGCACTGGACAAAAGTTTAATTTAAGGTGAAAGTGACCAATCTCAACAGGATTGAGAAGGTGTCTCTTTATTTTAAACTTTCAAAGCGAGATTAAACTTTGAAATGTAGGAGATGTTGTCCTGGGGCTGAGGGTATTAAATAACACACACACTTTCCATTTGGACTTTGAGTAGCAAAACAGCGCCCTCTAGTGTGTGAAGCTGAGCTGTGCGAGCAGTTTACAATGCAATGCAGGTCAAAATGATCACAATAAGATAACCTCCTACACTTATTCATCCCTCATTTACCCAGATTTCACTTCTACTAATTCTGTAAACATGGAAAGTGTTTAAAAACTCATCAGCGGTGTTTTGTGTTGACTAACCATCTTTGGCCGCAGGTTTCTTGTTGTGTTTGGCTTCATGAAGACTGAACTTCATTAATCTGCATGTGTCGTCCTGTCCTGCCGCCATCACATCTCCTCCCAGACACATGTTCATGGTGGCTCGAGTGTCTGTTTCATGAGTGTGCAGCAAGGTGGCGCTGTGTGCACCGCCCACCAGATCCAGACTCAGAAAATGCTGCAAGAGACCAAGGCTGTATCTGAAATCGCACCTTATACTCCGTAGCAGTTATTTCTAGCCATTTCTTAACCATAGTGGACCAATCAATCCCACAACGCACAATAACAAGTGTACAACCCATGCACACTCAACAGCAAGAAAATCCTCATAATGCACTGCGAGTTCTCACGCCGAATGAATTTCCAGGTCTGACCACAAGATGGGTCTAAAGCGCAATCCTATAGGTGTATAGTTATAAAATAAAATTATATTTAATTAATGTTTGTATAAATGACTGCAATCAAAAGTATTTGTTTCATTACTAACAGACAGATTGCTGAGTGTTAAATAACTATCACAGAGGGCTGCACATTTCCATTGAGAGAGAGAGAGAGAGAGAGCACAGAGAGCAGCATCAGAGAGGAGCTCATTAATATGCATGACCATTCCAAATATGGTCAATACAGAGCTTCTGATACTATGGGTGTTTATTAAGTATCAAAATACATATAGCTCAATATTGAAAAGGATTATTGAGGTTGCATTTTGGCTAAATGGTTTAATTTTGAAATATTATAGAGCAGACTTCAGGAGTAAACTTTAGTTTCCTTTATATAAATTTCAGAAATCTCAAGGTCAAAAAAGATAATATTGAATTAAGATTTTATTGTAAATAATTAAATATTATGTATTAACTAAAAAGCATAGATACTATCAATCAGATGATATAAAGTAGGTCTATCATATTATTTAAGTAGCATCTAGTATATTATGGGTGACAGCTTGTTCAACGCACATTTTTGATCATGATCATTTAAAGGCCTTATAAATGTTCTCTCCGCTTCCTATAAAAAATATAAAAATATTATTTATAAGCTAAAATACATTAATACTATCAATCAGACGATGTAAAGCAAGTCTATCATGTTATATACTACTAAGTATCATCTTGCCAAAGTGCCCAGCCCTAAAATGGTTTCATTTTAAAATATGATAGAGTGATTAAATGGTGTAAATTAATCCTATTTTGTTTAAATGTACATTCTGTCACCCAACAATGCAGACGATTTGGTGAGCAAATCAAGTCAAAGGCAGATTCTGCTTGACCTGTGTATTCAGCATTGAACTCCACTGTGTTATAACTGTGATTGGGTGCTTTTATTGCATTAAGTTCTCATTTAAAAAGTTATACTGCATTGGACAATACAATTTTAATAATGTTTTTAATTTATTTTGAAATATTATTAAATAAATTATGAAATTACCCAAGGCAGCTTTAACATAACATAGTTTGGGCAAAGTTAAGATGCCTTATAAATGTGTGTAAATGGTCAGTACCACAGCGTTCTTGATGCCCGTTTTGGACGCTCCTCCTCCTCCAGCAGTGATGATCAAGCCGGTCCTGGGGTCCATCTTCACCGTATACAGAGGGAACGGCGCTCTGTAAAGCTCAGGTGCTCTGCGTTTACCCATGATGCTCTCTGCTCTCTGTATTCTGGTCTGAATGTAAAGCACTGGTCAGTTTTACACACAATGAATGAATTAAGATTTAAAATGATATAACTGATATTCGTGACCCTTCCAAATATGGTCAATAGTGAGCTTCTGATTCTCCAGGTGTTTTATGATTGAGGTAAAGCTGGTTTTATATTTGCACATTCAGTGACGATTAGTGACATGCTCTCTATATTTGTCTACTATCATACTTTGAATATTGGTTCTGAAATCACATGCAAGTAAGACCTAAAACAACATCAGCTGTGAACAATGCTGTACCTTGATCGTCATTGGCTGCTAATATGATTTTACTAATTAGAATATGCTAATAATAATTTTCTGAAATCATATTATTAGGGTGAAAGTCAGAATGTGTGAATATAAAACAAACTTTACCCCAATTATTTGATGGAGTATCAAAATGTATATCGTTCACCATAAAAAAACAATTATCGAGATTGTATTTTTGCCATATTGGTTTCATTTTGGATTATGACACTCTAGTTTCTCTTTACCTTCATATAAATTATGTATTAAACTCTGTATTCTAATCTGTATGTAAATCACTGATCAGTTTCACACACAAGTAATAAATTAAGATATAAAAATAATAATTAAAGGTGCAGTAGGTGATCGTATTCCGAAACATTTGTTGTTGTGCTGATTGAAAGTCTCTTCACAGTCCAATAGTAATGATTACAGTGGATGATCTAAATGTGTTTATATGTATTTTTATATTTAGGGTAAAGCATAAAACTAAAAAATGTTCATCCAATTAAATAGAGTCGGACCGTCATCTCCCTTAATTCCGATAGGCAGGTCAGACTGTCTGTCAGCAAATGTAGATTCGGACTTCTGCGCATCTGTTCACGCAGATCCACCAACAGCGCGTGCCCGTCTGCATCACAAACGCATGCGCGCGAGCAAGCTGCAGGCCGCTCGCAGATGCCGAGTCGGAGCCGGAGGCGCCAAAAGACAGCCGAGCTCTGGCCGATTACTGTAAAGCCAGGCGCAGGTATAACTCGCCCTTAAAGCGGCCGCGCGGTCACAAGACAGACCGGGAGAAATCAAATGCTGCATTGAAACTTTTAAAAACCTGAATCAATATTGGAGTTACTTTAGCACGCTGGAGTTACGACGACACCACGGCTGAAGTGTTACTGTTAGACAGGCCATGTTCTGTTTTGAAAATATTTAATGTCAGATTGTGCTTTGTTATAAATGACTTCTATGCACAGATGTGTTGTTCAGCCACTGAAATCACCCGGTGAAAGACTGATGTGATTATTTTCAGTTTCATAAGGTCCTTTAACAGCATCTATAATGTAGATTTATATTTAGTTTAACAACAAAACACCAGTGAATAGCGCTATTCCGCCTAACCTGCTTTATTGAGCTGAAGTTGCTTTAATATTCACATTGGGTCATTTTTGAACAATGACAGCCTTCCTATACTGTTCACCGCTAACGTTACTCTGAATATTCGCTCTGAAATAGCATGCAAGTGTGGTAAAGTAATACATGTAATTCCTGCACGGCGCTGGCACTAACTAACTGGCGAATGACATGAACTAGTGGGTTGTGTGTCGGCTGTCGTGACGCGGTCCGCACGCTCGCGATTTCAGGATGTGTGGCTTTGAATCACAGTCCCTCCCCCCCATCCAAAGATAATATGCTAAGCGGTTAGCTTTTTGGCAGATCACCTACTGCACCTTTAACATTCTCAACCATTCCAAATATGGTCAATAGAGAGCTTCTAATTCTAGGGCTGTTTTCATTCATCCATTCATTTTCTTTTCGGCTTAGTTCCTTTATTAATCAGTAGTCGTCACAACGGAATGAACCACAAACTTATCCAGCATGTGTTTTACACAGTGGATGCCCTTCCAGCTGCAACCCAACACAGGGAAATACCCATACACTCTTGCATTCATACACACACAACGGCCAATTTAGCTTATTCAATTCACCTACAGCGCATGTCCTTTGACCGTGGGGAACACTGGAACAGGACTGTTTTATGATTGAGGTAAAGTTGGTTTTATATACACAATCATTCAGTGACATCTTATGACACGCTCTCTATATTGTTTATTATGGCACTTTGAATATATTCAGTCTGAAACCACATGCAAGTACGACTTAAAACAACATTTGCACTATTTAATTGACAGTGTTGTACTTTCAATGTTGTCGTTGTCTGGTAGTTTACATTTACCTCAGTGGTCCTCATTCACTACAGTACCATCTGCTCATTTTTGAGGTAAAGTTGGTTTTATATTTGCACATTCTGACTTACTCCTTAATTCCATATATGTTATTATATATATATATATATATATATATATATATATATATATATATATATATATATATATATATATATATATATATATGTGTGTGTGTGTGTATGTATATATTACATATATAGCTTCAGAAAAGCATCCTGTTGATGTTTGCAAATGGTAAACAGGGATATCACACTAGCTAGTAGAAAATGACTATCGAAGTACTGTTCAACTTCGATTAAACAAGTCATACTTAGATGTGATTTCAGAGCGAATACCACGGTAAACAAGCATGTCACAAGCTGTCACTGAACGAATGTGCGAATATAAGTCCAACTTCACTTCAATCTGCTCAGTAAAGCTCTTTAGTGACTCAGTTAACCAATTTACTGGCTTTACTGTCTTCAGATAACGGGATAAAAGCTTAGTGTGTGTGGTGTTTTTGCTCCATTGACTTCCATTATAAGGATATTTTTTGATTGTACAGCCATGACAGCACATAATCATGGATTCCTAATTGTTGCTTGTTTTCCCTGTTGGGAAGAGGCACACTTTGTCATTTTTTTACAGTTGACTTTCAATTGCAGTGCAAAAAAGCTTCGTTTCTGTCTTTGTTATTGAGTATAACGTTAGTTAGTGCCTGTATACGTGTGTGTGTGTGAGTCGGTAAACGCGTGTGTGCCGCGGTGTTTCACTGCACCTGTGTCTGCGGACGCTCTCCGGTGTCGTGCTGGAGTTTTCCCGGTGTTTAGAGCTCATGCCACTGTATTTCCCTTCTGGATGTCTCACAACATCAGTCATAGAACCACCATTTACTTCCTTGGTTTACCTAGGCACACGTCAGCACTGCGTCACGTCCTACGCGCCTGCGTCGCACGCGTACCGGCATGACGTCCCGCGCGCAACCGTAGTAAATAGGTGGTAGAAGAGATACAGCTGCGGTCGATAATATTTTATATTATTTGTTAAATTCTCCATTAATTATATTTTATTAACGTCTACACTCACACTACATTTTAAACCCAACCATCAAAGTAATTTAACAAATGTAATTATTGCTGTATATTGTCAGAAGAATTAAGCTTTATTGATGTGATGTATTCGCAGCTGTATCCCACCGAGTCTTTACCGTAATACATGTAGTAACGGGTCGATAATTATTCATATTATTTGTAAATTGTTCATTAATTGTATTTTATTAACGTCTATCCCAAACCTAGACCCAACCACCACATTAATGTAAAATAATAATAATATTATTATTAATAATAAAAATAATACATAAATAATAATAATAATAATAATACAATTATTATTGTGAATATTATTATAATTATAATTATTATTACTATTATTATTATTATTATTATTATTATTATTATTATTGTGAATAAAAATATCATTATTTTTGTTATTATTATTATTACTATTATTACTTTTGTGGATATTATTAATTTTTGTGAATATTATTATTATTGTGAATATTATTATTATTATCATTATTATTATTAATAATACTATTATTGTGAATAGTATTATTGTTGTTATTATTATTATTGTGAATAATATTATTATTATTACTACTATTAATAATACTATTATTGTAAATATTAGTAATAATAATATTGTGAATATTACATATAGGGGGAACGACGATATACATATTCATGATGCTACTCAAATATATTAATACATAAACACAATAAAAAATAAAACTCTGACAGAACAAAACAAGACAATGGAGAATATAAAAAGATAAATACATGAATAAACAAAAGTAAATAATAAAAATAAATAAAACATTATACATATAAATAAAAACACAAATACACAATAATGAAAAATAAATATTAACAATAAATAAGTAAACTGTTAAAATGTGAGATACATATGTACAAAACTAATGCTTAGAATGATGATGATGTTATTTCCAGTTACGCATTTGTTTGAGCAGCTTTTTTATTTAAAGATATAGACTGATTCATAATATATGAATATATATATATTTAATATATTCATAATATAGGCCAATTTATTTATTTTAATTGAGTAATCTTTGTTCTAATTTGCTGTGAAAAGACATTTCCTATGTGAGAAAGTGAGAACTTTGAGAAGGATTTAATTTGGGAATGTTTTTTTTTTTTTTAATTAATTATAAAAAAAGCCTTTTGATCATAAGAAAACGCGTTTACTTAATCTTCTTATTTTGTTACAAAGTTCAACTGACACAAATGTAAATTTAGAAACGTTTTAAAAGTGTTTTGCTTAATGAAATTCAGCTTTACTTTTTTTGTTTACTTTGTTGTCTAATTTGAATTATTTAATTAGTTAATTAATTGAGTAAACTTATGAAATTTAAATAAATACACACCAGAAAATTTACGATAATTATGATGATGATGTCGCTGACGCATAAAGCTTTTCTGTGTAGCTGTTTACAGAAACATGCTTTATTTTCTTTCTTTACATCTTATTATTAATCCATTTTTACATGTATTTGTGTGTTATTTAATTTATTATCAGTTTTTGTAAAGTTTTACAAGATTAGATTTATTTATTTATTTATTTATTTAATTCATTATAAAAGTAAGAAGTTGAGTAAACTCGTTTGTTGAAATTTAACAGCTCTAGTATGACTTAATTAGGCAGGCAACAGTAACTCAAATAAGCACTCGTTACTACCGAGCTCTGCTGAAGAGCATCTCTGAACACACAACACGTCCAACCTTGAGGCGGATGGGCTACAGCAGCAGAAGACCACACCGGGTGCCGCTCCTGTCAGCTAAGTACAGGAAACTGAGGCTACAATTCACACAGGCTCACCAAAACTGGACAACAGAAGATTGGAGAAACGTTGCCTGCTCTGATGAGTCTCCATTTCTGCTGACACATTCAGATGGTCGGGTCAGAATTTGGTGTCAACAACATGAAAGCATGAACCCATCCTGCCTTGTATCAGCAGTTCAGGCTGGTGGTGGTGGTGTAATGGTGTGGGGGAGATTTTCTTGGCACACTTTGGGTCCATTAGTACTAATTGAGCTTCGCCACAGCCTACCTGAGTATTGCTGCTGACCATGTCCATCCCTTTATGACCACAGTGTCTCCATCTTCTGATGGCTACTTCCAGCAGGATAACGCACCATGTCATAAAGCGTGAATCATCTCAGACTGGTTTCTTGAACATGACAATGAGTTCACTGTACTCAAATGGCCTCCATAGTCAACAGAGCTCAATCCAATAGAGCACCTTTGGGATGTGGTGGAACGGGAGATTCACATCATGGATGTGCAGCCGACAAATAGCAACTGTGTGATGCTATGTCAAAATGGAGCAAAATCTTTGAGGGATATTTCCAGGACCTTGTTGAATATATGCCATTAAGGATTAAGGCAGTTCTGAAGGCAAAAGCGGGTCCAACTCGGTACTAGCAAGGTGTACCTAATAAAGTGGCCAATGGGTGTAGTTAGGCTAGAGTACTGGCTGGGTCAGTTGGCATTTCTGTGGGGAGTTTGCTACAGGTGCTCTCCCCAGAGTCCAAACACATGCGCTATAGGTGAACTGGATGAACTAAATTGTCCGTAGTGTATGCGAATGAGTGTGTATGGGTGTTTCCCAGTACTAGGTTGCAGCTAGAAGGGCATCCGTTATGTAAAACAAATGCTGGATAAGTTGGCAGGTTCATTCCGCTGTGGCGACCCCTGATTAATAAAAGGACTAAGCCAAAAGAAAACAAATACATGAATATTTAACAAATAAAATATTTGTAATAATTATAATGCATAATAAATATTCCATGCATTTAGAATAAAAAAATCATAACTAAAAATAAATTAATATTATTTCTATATGAAAACAAAATCACATTTAAAAGTGAAATTAAAAGTTTCATTTCAGATTATAAGTCAAACAAAAAGAAATCTCAGAAATGGTAAAAATTGAAATGTAAAAGTTTTAAATTCAATAAAAGTAATTGTATTTTTATTTGTCATTTCTGTCCCCCCTGACGAACTTTTATGCACTGCACCATAATCAAAACAAACAAAAACAACTTCTGAATTTAAACACCGCTAATATAGCTAGCAAACCGGAAGTGTAGCAGCAGTGGAAAAAAGACTAAAAAGGTGCTAAAAGGTCAGTCTCTTCACTCTGTTTTCCCCTGAAGCTTTAAATCCCAAAACTCCACACGTGTAATGAAGTATTTCATAATTGTTCCCCGATGAATCTCTGAGGCAAAGCGAATTTAATAATTACCAGGCTCCCGCGCGCTCCCTCGGCTTCTCTTAGCAACGAGAGCCGGGGATTATATAGATATATATTAATTAATTATAGTAAACAGGCGCAGACTTTCATAATCTGATATGTCACATTCATGCTTGAGCAGCTCCACTGATGTGATGTGATGTTGATGTGCTGTATCTATCTATGCTTTATAAAGGTCAGTTATTGATCAGCTATTTCTGTGGAATAATCGATGCGGCCCTGAGGTGCTCCAGCCGAAAACATGGCGCTTTATGTAATGTCATTAGGATTAAACCAACCCTACTGAACCAGCCTGTCTCACTGGAAGAGCTGGATATTGGCTCACAGCTAGACAAACAACCATAAAATCTAGTCCTCGCCTTCGTAAAACGCAACGGCTGTTGCAAGAAGGGATACAGCTGCGGATGGAAGTTAACGAGAATTATTTAGCGTACATTACTGATCAAATCACCCATTAAATCTGTTTTATTAAGGTCTACCCTCACCCAAACCCTAAACCCAACCATCAGAGTAATTTAAAAAGAGTAATTACACACGATATTATTCATATTATTTATTAAATTACCCATTAATTGTATTTTATTAACGTCTACTCTTACCACAACCCTAAACCCAACCAAAAACAGTAGTTACACAGCTATTCACATTATTTGTTAAATTACCCATTAAACTGCATTTACCCCAAACTTTTTAAAATTTAAATTATTTAATTTTACACCAAGAAAAAGTTTTAAATTTAACGTAATTTTAAGGAGTTCAATTATATACACTCACCGGTCACTTTATTAGGTACACCTTACTAGTACCAGGTTGGACCTACTTTTACCTTCAGAACTGCCTTAATTCTTCGTGGCATATATTTAACAAGGCACTGGAAATATTCCTCCGAGATTTTGCTCCATGTTGACATGATAGCATCACGCAGTCGCTGCAGATCTGTCGGCTGCACATCCATGATGTGAATCCCCCGTTCCCTCACATCCCAAAGGTGCTCTATTGCAGTGGTTCCCAACCTTTTTTTACCCGAGACCCCCTTTTCCCCCTGAAAAATATTGTAAGGCCCCCCCTGTACATTTAATGATATTATCGTACACATAAGTTTGCAGTAGGTATGACCAAAAAAAATTATGTTTTCACACAAACGGAATGTTTATTACTGTATCTAGATATGTTAATGCACAAATAACAGCCTAATGTAAAATATAAAAGCAAAACATCTGTAGGCCATTTGTTTTGGGTACACCTTTGGGTATTGGGGATGAGTCGTCTGCAAATGTCTTATTAATTTGGACGGCCACGTGCATTCATCAACAAGAGCTTTGGAGCAGATAATGCACTGTGGCTGAGTCAGCGACTCTTTGCTTAGAGAAAATGGAATAAAGCCATATTTCAGGTAACTCTCTTGGTATTTCCTGCATGTCATGTTTCCAGTATTGCTAGTGCTGTGACCCGAAATGTTTGGAGCTTCCTCACCTGGTATGCCTGGGTCAAAAGTATTAGCTGCTGAAGGCGAATCAGTGAGATTTTGTCTTTTTTGTGGAGGACGAGTTACAAATTTGTCTATTTTTTTGTCAGCCAGGGGATAAAATTAACTAAGGCAACATGATCCTAATTTTCCACTGCTAAAAAAAATGTTGCAAAATAGAACACGACCCCCCGCAGAGCTCGCTGAGGTCCCCTTGTGGGCCGGGACCCCTCTGTTGGGAACCGCTGCTCTATTGGATTTAGCTCTGGTGACTGTTTGAGCATTTGAGTTGAACTCATTGTCATGTTCAAGGAACCAGTCTAAGATGATTCAGGATTTATGACGTGTGTTATCCTACTGGAAGTAGCCATCAGAAGATGGAGACACTGTAGTTATAAAGCGAGAGAAAGTAAAAGAGAGAAAAAGAATCATTCATTCATTTTCTTGTCGGCTTAGTCCCTTTATTAATCCAGGGTCGCCAAAGTGGAATGAACCACCCACTTATCCAGCATATGTTTTACGCAGCAAACGCCGTTCCAGCTGCAACCCATCACTGGGAAACATCCATACACTCTCATTCACACTCATATAGATATGTATTAATTAATTATAGTTAGTGCCAACTGACCCCGCCGAGGCTCGAACCAGCAACCTTTTTGCTGTAAGGAGATTGTGCTACCCACTGCGCCACCATGCTGCCCCACAAACATATAATTGAAAAACTTCATTATGTGAACTAAAAAAACTTTATTTATATCTTCAAGAACTTTTATAGCTTTGAAAAAAATAGCGGTTGACTGTAAACGAACATTAAATAAACACATTTAGAACATATTTCCTATTTATGAAATCTAGCCTATATTAAATTGCCATATTTATTACAGCGTCAGTATGTTTACAAATAATTGCTCATTAAAGACTTTAAAGTCAGCATGAAATCTGAAAAGTTACTCTTATTTTTATATGTATGAACCTTTAAGTATATTTTATATCATTTATGAACTATAAATAATTCAAAATAAAATATTGTACAAACAATGAAACATAATGAAATACATAACGAAAATGACAAACACTAAACACCATAAAAACTGTATTATTATAGTTATTTGGGTTATCTTGACATCAAATAATGCAAATAAACTAACACAAGATCATATTTTTTGTTTCAGCATTTGTCATTTTAATTACATTTTTATATTTAAAACACTGTTTAATACGCTCTATTGACATGTCTCTTTAATATTTATTAACAGTAATAAAGTTTCTTTTCTTTCTGGGGTGTTTATAATTATGTTGAGGATAAATGTTAAAAGCTAGTCAATTAAGCACTTTGTTGCATTGTACATACATTGAATTAATCTACATGGGCTGCATATTTTTAGCTGTTGACACCGGCACTCTGTCCTTGCTCCACAAACCGTGCCCACGGAAGGGGGTGTGATGAAGAGGAAGGGGGGAATTTACCAATCCCACTATGGAGAAGGCGAATATCATGAATATTAACAGTCTGCGTGATTGGACGTTTACACAGATACGTCATCGTATTTGAGTGAATATTCATATCGCCAAGCCGTCGCAATAGTATGAATGGTGATTTTCATTTGCAGCGTTGAGAAATTTGATTCATTTAAGCGAACCGACTCACTCAGAAGATTCATTTCCAAGAGTCAATTCATTTTGATTAAACACTTGCTGTATTTTTCTAGAAGCCCCCGTTTATTTATATGTAAAACACAGTTGCCTTTTTTACACTTAAATACCTTTAACAATTTAGTTAGTTTAATATTTTGTGTGCATATTAGCACCATATAAATAAATATTGTTATTTGACAATGTTTTAGATTATGAATTAATTGAGGTAAAGTTGGTTTTAAATTCGCACCTTTCTTATTTTTAAACTTGTGATAGGATTCTTTGAATATTGGGTCTGAAATTTAATGCAAGTGTGACTTTCAAAACAACATTAGCACTATCTAATCGACTGAGAACAATGCTAATTTTAGAATTAGCCAATAATACTTTTCTGAAATTAACGTTATATTGTTAAGGAGGAAGTCTGAATGTGCGAATATAAAGCTAAATTTACCTCAATTACCTATTATTGAATTGCTACACAGCTTTGTTCGCTAACTTTTGATCTCTTCAGGTCGAATGATTCACAAAAGCTCAAAGAGTCGGTTCGCACGAATCATTACCACGAACCAGTTCAAAACATCAATTCCTCCGCGACTCGGACATCACGTTCGCTTGCATGTAAAAAAAAGTGAGGACGACTGAATCTCTTCGCATTTATACACAGACTGAATGAAAAGTCAGGCTCGTCTCCTGGCAGATGTGCTCTTCAAGGCGGCAGAACTGAAGCTGTGCCAACATCGCCCGTTTTCATCCACAAAACAGGGAAGTCGCGTGATTATTGATGACTTTTGGTGGAAAAAGCCCTCGTATGGAGCATACGGTGGATTTCTAAGCGTCAGCGAGGTGATCTTTTGCAACACTTTACATCTTCAAATGAGCCACGTATTGGACTGTGTTGTGTTTTGTGGATGTGTTACGGATAAATAAATGCAGCGCTGCATGTCTGTGAGATACCGAGGCTTTGAGGAGAGAGAGAGAAGGAGAGATCCACGATTTCATCACTGAACATCTGTGAAAATCCCATGGAGTCACTACTGAAAATGCCAGGATATTTACCTTTTGTAAGCATAACAGAGAACTGCGCGTTGTGAAATGCATTTCCATGTTTCCGTCGGCACGGGAGCGCAACATGTATTTCCTGCGTGATCCCCGTATGCACAGATAACGCACAGGAAGAGAAATGCACCGTAACAGACTCTCTCAGGCCACGATACGCGCTCCGATCACGACAGCGTCTGTTTTCTCAATCTGAGCCACACTTGGCGTTTTATTTCCCTGATCACGGGGGTGTCATGTTGTTGATCTGTGGCGAGGCGTCTGGTTCAATGGTCGCGTCCTGAGTGCTGATGTTCTTCATCCATGAGCAGGATTCACCATGGAAACCCTCAGTGAGCGCTGGTGGACACCGAGGCTGGATCCTGGCTTGAGGACGCAGAGGCTGATGGATGCGGTGTAAACAGCTTCCATATCCTTTCCGCCGCCTTCATGTCAACTTGCTGAGACTTGTCTTTGGAGACATCAGAAAAACAAAAAAGCAAAGGCGTGGGGTGCATTTGTCGGAGAGCGTCTGTGGTGGGTGTCAGGGCCATCAACATGCGTGCAGGGTCTAAACATGCGAGGCATGACAATCAGGTGGCCACTCTTAGCTTTGGACATCATTTCTAGGCTATCAGGTAGCATGTTTGTGGACTGCTAGATCTTGTAGTTTTTATAGCATCTTTGAGATCACGTCTCCCAGAATGCCTCGTAACCGGGCCTTTTCAGAGCCGGAGTACTCTGCGGAGTATTCAGCGGACTGCTCAGTCACCTTGCCCTCTGACCCCGGGCAGGCGGTGGGACGCACCCATGAGGTGACGGTGCGCAGCTCTGGCTGCTGCCTGTGTCTGCCGCGCTTCATGCGTCTGACCTTTGCGCCAGACTCTCTGGAGAATCTCTACCAGACCTATTTCCGACGGCAGCGGCACGAGACCCTGCTGGTGCTGGTGGTGTTCGCGGCGCTCTTTGACTGCTACATCATTGTGATGTGCACTGTGCTCTACACGGCCGATAAGCTGGCATCGGTGGCCGTGGCGTCTGTGGGTCTGGCTGCAGATGTGCTGCTGTATTTGCTGTGCCGGTACGGCCTGCTGCCGGACCGCGTGACCCGCCGCCTCGTGCCCTACGCCCTATGGGTGCTCATAGCAGCCCAGATCTTCTGTTATCTAGGATTGAACTTTGCCCGCTTCCATCAGCCCAGCGACACCGTAGGCTGGCAGGCGTTTTTCAGCTTCTCCTTCTTTCTGACGCTGCCGCTGAGACTGACCCCTATAGTGCTGATCACCAGCGTGTCCTGCGGGGTCCACACCCTGGTCCTGGGGGTCACCATCGCCCAGCAGCAGCAGGAGGACATCCAGGGTGCCGCTCTGGGGAGACAGGTGAGGAAAAACACAGCAGGTGTGGGTGATCAAATTTCGGCCCTGTCCACACAAACACGAGTGTTATCAAAACCTTTGTCCACACAAGAATCGGGTGACTAAAGCTTCCTGAAAACTCTGGCCAGGGTGAAGATTTCCCAAAACTCCAGGTACTGTGTGTTCATGTGGACACTACAACTGGAGTTTTCGCCTCACGCCTGCACTGCTCCTTTCTGATTGGCCAACATGGCTGGGTTTACACCAAACGTGGAAGACACAAGTTCTGTACGTTTGTGGCAAACCCATGGCGTATTCTGGGTCATTTACACCTTTGCATTGACTTAAATACCTAATTCCTCGTTTGGTGTGAACCCATCATAAAACTACCATTATCGCCCCCTGTTGCTTCGGCGTGCCCTTAACATGCATTACAGTGTGCTCTGTTTTAATGATCTAGGCTCAAAGTCTAAAGCGCAGGGCGCAAAAGCATTAAGGGCATGTCTGAATCCACTTTTGCTATTTTAAGGACAGAAAAATGCGCTCTGCGCCCCGGCGCAAGGTCTAACAGGGTTGTGCTTATTCTCTTAATGAGTTCTGGGTGTGTTTTGAGCATAACGTGCATTAAACCAATCAGAGTCTCATCTCTCATTCCCTTTAAGAGTCAGTTGCATCACCCCATGGTACATTTGCTATTTACATGGTGGATTTTATAAGAGTTATAACAGTTAAACAGAGCATCTGCAGCGCGAGTATAAAGAACGAGCCTCCTCCATTCAGCCTCTTTACTTTCTCTTTACTTTATTTTCCCTCTTTACTCCTTTACTTTGGTGGAGGAAACGGTGGAAATTCACTCCACTGAACACATCCATTAGCCCACATATTCAATTTCCTTTGTTTAGCACAAGATTTGTGTCAAAACTATTTCTAAATTCAGTTCTAATCTCCAGCAAAGCAATAAATAAACAATAATAATGAAGCATGCTCAAAACTGAGTTATATCCGAACACACTTCCTGTTCTTATGCCCCATATGGTGATGCAGACGTCTCCAAAACACCACAGGTGGACAAATCTAAACTTGTTTTTATCAAAACAAATATAAATATGCAGATAATAAATAATACTGCTAATAATAATACCATTATGCTAATGCAAATGGTCATGAATAAACTGAAGAAGCCCCCCGAGGTGAAGAAGGCTTAGAGGCAGTGCTGTTTATTTTGATGTAGAAAATAAAAAAATATATATTTGAATCCTTTATTTGTTGTTATCAGTAAATATATTTGTGTGTTGCTGATCATCCTGTGTGTATTCAGCAATGTGTATGCGTTTGGACCTGCATAGGCGCATAACTAAGTCGCTCTCTAGACTTTAGAGCAGCTTTTAGTTGGTCAATGGCGCGGTCTATTTCAGTTCCTCAAAATAGCAACGAGCCAACAATGCGCCTTAACACACCTCCTTTATAGACCAGCACACCCATGAGTCCACAGAGTGGATTAGCTATTTAAACAACATGGTGCAATTTTGCAAAACATAAATATTATTGCTGCACTGGTCTGAAAATAGCAAAAAATCACGCTAAACGCATCTTGCAGTTTATTGTGCTGGGGTCCGTTCTTCGTACGTGGATTACTCAGTTAGCTGGATTTGGATATTGACGATTTGACACGATCCAGGATCGTTTCGTTTTTCAAAGCTGATTCGGGAGTTGTTGTCATAGCAACAGTTCTGCTAGCTTAAACCTGATCGGGAGCAGGTTCAATTTATTTAAACAGGATTAGATCGGCTCAGTTCAAGCAAATATAATACAGAAAGTATACACCGAATTCTGATATTTTCTTACAGTAGTAGTTATATACACTTGGGAAAAGAGTAAATATTTTTTAAACTATAAATATATATAGTTATAGTTATTAATAAAATAAATAAAGTTATACATATTAATAAAACGTATGCAATCTGCACTCTCGAAATGAAGGTACAAAGACTGCCACCTGGTGGTGCAAAGAGAAAACTTATTGATATAAACTTTTTAGATCGCTTAGTACAGTGGTTCTCAAACTTTTTTCACCAAGTACCACCTTAGAAAAAAGTTGTCTCTCCAAGTACCACCTTACGACGCTATTTTTTAACCAGTATTAAAAAATAGCGTCATAGGCCTAATTAAGCAGCTACAGGTGTGCACATTGTTAAAAACGATGCAGATTAATTTCTATTATTAAGAATATGTATTATTGTCAGTCACTTTAAACATTTTAAATAGTCTGAACATTAACTGTGCTTGCAGGTAAAAAAAAAAAAAAGTTTTAGTTAAAATGTGCTTTTAAAAGTTCATTAAAAAATGGCGCTGTTCTTAAAAAGTAAAAAGAAAACTGCAGTACTTAAATCCAAAGTTTTCATTGTAGCCTATTCATCAAAAGCTGGAAATGTTGCTTGGACCTCATAAATATAGGCTAAATGTCATATTCATACACTTTCAGACAAATCTTGAAATATATGTTAAATGTACATATGACAGGGTTCATACAGGGACAGCCTAATGAAAATCAATTCCAGCACCTATTTTTTTCAAGACTGACATGTATTGAAGACCTGAAATGTATTGTCAGCAACCCATAAAACATTATATAGGAATATATACAAATAAAAACCATTAATAATAATAATAATAATAATAATATTTATTAACCATATATTAATAATATAATAAACCTGCACTAAATGCTTGTAAAATATTTTTTGTACTCAAGTAAAAATACTATTACACGGCTAAAATAACACAAATTTTAGTAAATAATACTAATATTAGGTAAAAGTACAAAGTACTCTTTTAATAAGTACTAGTTAAAAAAATCTGATTTTCATTATGAAATCACTTTTTTTAAGTGTAAACTTGATTGAATGGTTTAATTGCTTAAATCCCAAAGCTACATGTATAGGAACTTACTAACAAAGGAAGTGTGACCGATTTTTCCTTTCATGACAATTAATCTTTTTCAATAGCACTGGTAAAACTACCACATAATCTTTAAGGCCATCAAGACAGTTTTTGCCCATTTTTAAACAATATTTTCAAGCTTTGAAAGGTTAAATTAAAGTATATGGTAAAAAGATTTAAATTTAGCCTTTTATTTGCATATTTTATACTATTTTTCTTTACAATATGGCAAATTTATTTTCTTAAATAGCTGTACATCACATGGAGATTTTATTTTACACTTGATCTTAATCTAAAATACAAACTTTAAAAAAATACAAGTACACTGTCAGTTAAAAAAATAAAACAAATGTCTTAATTTTACTTGAGGTATTTGAAATATGACAGCACTACATTAATCAAAGCAGTGCTTTAAGAGATTTATTGTTAATTTTGATAAATAAACAATAAGTAACAATGGATTGCTTTGACCTGTAATGCTTTAAGACAGATCAGAATACAGCTAAATGTATAAATCACACAAATACCTCATCCAGAAACATTTCCAGCATAATTATTTTGTCGTAAAGAAATAAACAAATTCCACCTTTGCTAAAAGTTAGTTTCACTTCACAACACAGCCAAACAAGACCATTAGCATTGTCATCGATTATGCATCAATCTATTTCTAAATACTTGATAAATTTGAATACTTTTGACTAAATTTAGTCAAGGAGCAAAGATAAATGTCTACTTTAATAGTGAACAGATCGCGATTGTATTCAATCTGAGCACGCAGGCGATCATGAGAGCACTTGCAATTCATTTGAAAAAAGCATATTTAAGAGCTCGCATATCTGTTTTAGCGATTTGCGTACATTAATGCGCTCTCGTGATAAAAACAAAGCACTCGCCACATTTGCAGAAATGAGTTATTGCGCAATACCTCCATTCCCGCGCCGCCATTCAGACTGTAGAGAGGAGTGACAGGTCAGAGGCGAGTCGACTCGCTGTCGAAGGGCGAAACGTGTATGAAGATCATAATATAAACAGGAAATATGTCCGCGGTTTAATAACTCTGCTAGACATTTCTATAGTGAAAACATCCGAAAAGCAATATTCCAACAAAACATTTGTTTTTAAGTTGTTTTTTTCTGTCTCTGCAACACAGAAAGCATTTGTCCCGCCCTTACGTTTCACGCAAAACTAGACAAGGTCGACTGTGATTGGCTACTTTTCATGTCAGTCGAATCACGCTTCAGAATCAATTCTTAAACTTCGGAAACTGATATTCAGCAGCTTATGACACAATGCACTAAAATAAACATTCTAAGCACAGCGCTGTGATCGTACGCTTCACTAAACAGCCAATGCTTATCACATCGATGTTATAGTACGCATCAAAGGATTAAAAGTGTTAATTGTTTATTTCATTATTTGGCGATTCCTCCGCGTACCACTAGGAGGAAGCCCGCGTACCACTAGTGGTACGCGTACCACAGTTTGAGAACCACTGGCTTAGTACAAATCGTGTATAATAGAAATGCACAATATGTGACTTTTTAAAAGCAATAATACATTTATGCAGTCATGAACATATTTAGACAGTTATGCCAGTGATTTGATGCTTCACAAAAGTTGCAGACGCCTTTACCAATATCAAAATGCTTTTGTAAACAACCAGTTATTCTTTACACCGATTAAAAAAACGGCTATTATAATAAAGAAAATATTTTTCTAAATGTGGAACTAAATACACTGATTTGCATTGAAATACATGATGAATACTCTTGACACATGAAAGTGTAAAGCCTGCAGCTCACAACAAATGTGGAAAGTTATTGCGTGTCATATTTAACAAACCATTTACTGCAAATTTGATGTAATTTTGCTCGCATGGATAATTGAATATTAATCAGATGATGTCATTACGCAGCTGTGCCGTCAGCCAATCGTTGCATTGCTGATCATGATTTCGAGGATGGATAGATCTGTCCTTCATAACACAGGCAGCGATCTCAGATCAGTTTATCCAGACATACTAATCTGATTCGCGAACTTGTTTGAAGAACCAAATTAGCGAGAGATCAGTTATCAAGATTAAAAGATCATTTAAGCGAGGTACGAAGAACAGACCCCTGGGTGTATGATAGGGCTCTTTGTGTTTTCATGTGGACGGAAATTTTCTTAATAAATAAAAGCAGGGAAATATCCCGTGTACACGTGGACATGCCCTAAATATTAAAGTTTTAAATATTAAGGGTTGATGATGGCTCCCTGAAGAACCATCAACAAGCTTTCCTTTACACACTCTGAAATGAAGGGGGGTTTTGGCTTAAAATATTTCCAGAAGAACCTTTCAGTGAACATTAAAAATGATTGCTTACTTATTGGCGTATGGTTACATGACAAACATATACACTGCCATTTTCATTCAATTTCTTTTCGGCTTGGTCCCTTTTATTAATCAGGGGTCGGCACAGTGGAATGAACCGCCAACTTATCTAGCAAATGTTATACGCAGCGGATGCCCTTCTATCTGCAACCCATCACTGAGAAACATCCATACACTCTCATTCCCACCTATACACTACGGCCAATTTAGCTTACCCCAATTCCCCTATTGGCATGTGTTTGGGCTGTTGGGAAAACCGGAGCACATGGAGGAAACCCGTGCGAACACGGGGAGAACATGCAAACTCCACACTGAAATGCCAACTGGCCCAGCCAGGACTCAAACCAGGAATCTTCTTGCTGTGTGCTAACCATTGAGTCACCGCACCGGCCCATTTATTACGTTATTATTTTACGCTATTAAAAGTCCTGTAGTAACCACCAGTAACACTCCAATGAGTGTTTCAGCGAGTGCCTGTTAAGGGTTAAGAGTGAGTGGAAAAACATTATTTCTGTTCTTAAAATGTCCTCACATCAGCAAAGGCTCTTTAAACAGCTCTTCTTACAACAAACCTCTGTTTGAAGCCTTTATTCTCCAAGATAGTGATCTCACAGTTCGTCCCGAGGAGTCTGATCAAAGTCTGATTTAACTGCAGCTGAAACCTGAGAAAGTGACAACTGTTTTTAGCAACAAACAAATACAGTAAAGCCCTTTAGTCTGAGGGTCGGAGGATGTGTACCAATGTTTAGTATGAAAGAAAATGAGCTAAAATACTGGCAACTCTTTAGGGTTACATTTTACAAAGCGCGTTCATTTGATTCTACATTAGATAATATTTATTATGCATTTACTTAGGCTAAAGGTGTATATGTTGACATTCGTGCACTGTGTATTGATATAAGCAAAGAACAGTCATATTTATTTGTTGATAATCATTTTAAAAGATGAACAAATACTGTAAGATTTATAAATTATTGTTAAAAGTATTGGTGTCAACCTACAGTGTAAAATGGTACAATGTTGTACCAAAGAAGGTTCTAACCCTTAGGGCGTACTCACACTATGCTATACGAACCGTGCCCAGGCCCCTTTCCCGGATTTTCCCTTCCCACAACTTTCTTATAAAAGTGATTTTTAGCGGAATTTAAATCCACAGGTATCAAAGCTTAAGTTACAGAAACACATTCAGATCACTTGCACTCCTTGTTGTTTCTTTATGTTCGTTTGCTAAACATGTTTTGACAAAGCGTTCAATTGATTGCCTTTATTTTCCTGAAAAAGAGAAACACTTCAGTGCTCGTGGGCTGCGAGAGCGGAAAATGTTGCGTGCTGGAGTTGCTGGTGGCGTCTGCCTGACAACAAAACACTTCTGTATCGACTTCTACGAAAGTGTAGATGTTCAACAGGCACCTTCTTTTTTCTCCATAACCCCGAATAACTCGACTCAAGCTTTAAAAATAGGAAAGTTGTCTGTATTAAAACCTGTCCGGGACAAATGTCTGTTTTTATAATCATCAGGCTTATGTGATTTTTGAAACAAGCTCAATTCCCCCCAGTGGTCATAGTAATTGTATTTTTTTGTAGTTTCTTTTATTTCGCTAAATGCAGTTATTTATATTGATATTAATTATATTGTTATATTAATATATTGTATTGCATTTAAACACCCTGATATGTTATCTGCTGTAGTAGATGCATTCATTCGTTCATTTTCCATCGGCTTGGTCCCTTACTTATCAGGGGTCACCACAGCAGAATGAACCGCCAGCTATTCTGGCATGTTTTATGCAGCGGATGCCCTTCCAGCCTCAACCCAGTACTGGGAAACACTCACACACTCTCACTTTCAGACATACTCATACACTACGACCAATTTAGTTAATCAATTCCCCCATAGCGCATGTGTTTGGACTGTGGGGGAAACTTGAACACCCGGAGGAAACCCACACCAACACAGGGAGAACATGCAAACTCCACAAAGAAATGCCAATAATATATACATATATATATATATATATATATAGATTAGTGTATATTAATTACGTTTATATTATTCCGCAAATAAATATAGAATTCTGCAAGTGTTTATGAATAATGATATGCATTGCCTTTTTTGTGGTGATTAATAAAAAATTACATTATTTCCTTATTCATCATTCAGTTAATAAAGGATATTCGTGATGAAAAATCATGATCCTAAATTATATCTAGGACAGTGTTTTACATGGGGTACTAACTATTTTTTGTAATGCTTTTTGGTGCTGATTCACAATTATTACAGCATTTTTAATTGATATATATTATTATAGGCGACGCAGTGGCTCAGTAGGTAGTGCTGTCGCCTCACAGCAAGAAGGTCGCTGAGTTGCTGGTTCAATCCTTGGCTCAGTTGGCATTTCTGTGAGGAGTTTGCATGTTCTCCCTGCATTCGTGTGGGTTTCCTCCGGGTGCTCAGGTTTCCCCCACAGTCCAAACACATGCAGTACAGGTGAATTGGGTAGGCTAAATTGTTCATAGTGTATGTGTTTGAATGAGAATGTATGGGTTTTTCCCAGTGATGTGTTGCAGCTGGAAGGGCATCTGCTTTGTAAAACATGCAGGAGAAGTCGGTGGTTCATTTCGCTGTGGCGACCCCTGATTAATAAAGGGACTAAGTCGAAAAGAAAATGAATGATTATATTATATTATATTATATTATATTATATTATATTATATTATATTATATTATATTATATTACATTTATTTTATTATATTATATTATATTTTATTATATTGCATTGTATTATATCATATTTTATTATATTATATTGTATTATGTTTTATTTTATTATATTTTATTTTATTATATTATATTTTATTATATTATATTTTATTATGTTATATTATATTTTATTATATTATATTATATTATACTATATTACATTTTATTGTATTATATCTTATTATATCATATTATATTTTATTATATTATATTTTATTATATTATATAATACTATATTATATCATATTATATTTTATTATATTATATAATATTTTACTATATTATATTTTATTTTATTATATTATATTTTATTATATTATATATTATATTATATTATATTATATTATATTATATTATATTATATTATATTATATTATATTATGTATACTAGACTACAGTATTCATTATTGTGCTTATTTACACTTATTAATTTTATATTTATCTACAATAGTGTATATGCAGAAGGACTTTTAATTTTCAGTTACATGGTTTCTGGTGAACTTTATGCTGTTATATAATTGCTGCATTTAAGGTCTGTTTTCTTTAAAAATCCTTGATCTTCACTGCCTGATATACAACAGAAAGTGGGTCTCAGAATGTACAAGAAGCTCTGCATTAAATTACATGTTCCTATGCCATGTCTTTTAAATATGAACAAAGGGCCAATCTTAATTCTATTTTTGTACCCCTTCCCCTTCCCCTTGGCCCTTCAAACAGAGTGTTAAGGGGAAGGGCTTCAAAATTTACCCCTAAGAAATGGGACAGCCATATTCATCTATGTAAACACACAAAAACAGCATTAACATTATAGCAGACACTGCAAAAAAACTCATTTACAGACACTAGACTTTTCTGACAGGGTATTCGAGTGTCAGTATGTTGTGGGACTGCTTTACAGCAGATATTAATATGGATTATAGATTGCAAAATTTACTGGGTTTTATTTTAGTGTTTTTTTTAAAGCATGACGGTAAAACACGAGCGCCGATATGAACGTATTAAAACATGTAAATTTGTAATAATGATAAAAAATATTAATTTGCTCACTTCCGTGTGCAGCTGTAGCTGGTGAATTCTGGGAAATTTTCTTACCCCTTAGTTTTGAATGTGGTCCTGAAAAATCTCTGTTTCAAGGGCTATCTAGCCCTTCCCCTTAGCCCTACGCCTTCAAGCTGAAGCGAATTGGGACAAGGGTAAGGGCTAAGGGGTATAATTAGGATTGGGCTTTATTGTACTCCAGTATTTTCAATGGAGTTTCTGCGCTCGCCTGCTGCTCCTGACGGTGTTTGCATTTACACATCTTTCCATCTCATTTTATGCTTGAACAACTAAATGAACACTTAAGTCTATTAAACTGATTGTATTTTAATTACACTACAACACTGATGCTGTAAAAGGAACCTTATGAAATTGAGAATAGTCACATTAAATTTCACCTGAAGCTTATTAGCAGGGGAAATACACTAGCTGTTGTGTTTAGCCTATTTACATAGCATTAGCCGCAATGGTGGAATCAGAATATTTCTGGCGTTATAAATGAATGCTTTTCATGAGTTGCTTTATAAAATTCAGCATGCAGTATGGGTTAAAGTAAGATTTATGCTCTTGTGTTTTTCGCAGTTGCTGGCCAACATGGTGATCTACGTCTGTGCCATCACAGTGGGCGTCATGTCGTATTACATGGCCGACCGCAAACACCGGAAGGCCTTTCTGGAGGCGCGTCAGTCTCTGGAGGTCAAACTCAACCTGGAGGAGCAAAGCCAGCAGCAGGTCAGACAATAAACGCATTTATACATTATACAGTACATATGCATTGTTCGCCAGACTGTAATTTTTTGGTGATATTTTTAAATATATGCCAAGTTATGTTGAACAGATTCAGGAATTTTTCACAGTATTTCCCATAATATTTTTTCTTCTGGAGAAAGTCTTATTCGTTTAAGTTCCGCTAGAATGCAAGCAGCTGTTAATTTTTTAAAAGCATTTTAAGGTAAAAATTATCAGTGATTTAAGCTATATTTGTCTACAGAACAAGCCCTGTTATACAATGCTTTGCATAATTACCCTAATTAACCTAGTTAAGCCTTTTAATGTCACTTTAAGCTGTATAGAAGTGTCTTGAAGAATATCTAGTCTAATATTATGTGCTGTCATCATGGCAAAGAGAAAATAAATCATTCATTCATTCAATTTCATCTGCTTATCTGGGGCCACGTCGTGGGGGCAGCAGTCTTAGGAGACAACCCCAGACTTCCCTCTCCCCAGACAATTCTTCCAGAGGTATAGTCCCTCCAGCGTGTCCTGGGTCTTCCCCAAGGCCTCCTCCCGGTGGGACACGCCTGGAACACCTCCTTGGGTAGGCGTCCATTAGGCATCTAAAACAGATTCCCGAGCCACCTCAGCTGACTTCTCTTGATGTGGAGGAGCAGTGACTCTACTCCGAGCTCCTCCTGGATGATAGAGCTCCTCACCCTTTCCATGAGCGTACGCCCTGCCACCCTTTAAAGGAAACTCATTTCTGCCGCTTGTATCTGAGATCTTGTCCTTTCGGTTATGATCCAAAGCTCATGACCATAGGTGAAAGAAGGAACATAGACTGACCGGTAAATTGAGAGCTTTGCCTTTCGGCTCAGCTCCTTCTTTACCACAACGGACCAGTACAGTGCATTACTGCTGCACCGATCCGCCTGTCAATCTCATGCTCCATCCTTCCCTCGTGAACAAAAGCCAAAGATACTTGAACTCCTCCACCTGGGGTAATAACTTTATTCCATCCTATTATAATAATATATAGCTAGCAGTTGACAAAGGACATCTTCCAGAATCTCTCCCAATTCAGTGCTGGATTCGGCTAAAACTCCTGAAAGAAGGAGCAGCTCCAGCCAGAATAGACAAAGCTGTGGATTGTGAGCCACAACCTGTAAGTGTTTTTATTTGTTAAAATTGATCTATTACATGCACAGTGTCTAACGTTACCGGTATGTTGTAGCGAGGACGTAAACAAGGATGTAAACAACAGGAAATGCTGTTTGGCACCGCTAACAAGTTAAAATCCAATTGCTGTAAACAGCCACAATCTCCAGCAGCGCTGCAGACGCTTTTCCTGCATTATAGATCTCAGATAATGAACTCGCAAACAATATGTGACCGTTTCAGATTACTTACACATTCTAATAACCCCAATATATGTGAAGGACACTTGTCGGATGATATTTTAGAGAGCAGGCGTGAGGTTCATCCTCTTCATTTTCTGTCTGATTCAGGCTTAAACTGATACGGCTAACAGCTGCTCTGACTGACAGTGTTTATACAGCGCTAAAGTGCGTGCTTGTAAGGGCGTGACACTTTTCCTGGTGACGTATAGTCGATCCGCGAATCACAAGACATCATTTTGTTAGCTGACCAATCAGAGCCTCTTGAGGGCGGGGCTTTCAGAGGAACTAGGAAATATGACAGTGGTGTTCATGTTAGCTGAGTAGCTGTATATAATCAAAGTCAGATACATGAGCGAAAATACCCTGATTTTCTTCAAGTGAAGCATGAGCACACATTACTTTGCATCTTATAAACACAAACAAGCCCTAAAAATATACTCTAGACCAGCTCTTTAGAAGCTATTGTGTGTGAGAGAGAGAGCGTGCAGAACAGGCCAGTGAGAAGCTAAACTGCATGAGCAAAAACTCTCTGAATGCTGATGAAGGAGCAGGGGCTGCTGGGATACAGCTCTCCAGCCAATCAGGGAGCAGTAGGTTGCCATGGCGAGCAGCCTCCTGAGACGATGCCAGCTGTAGACACACAGACTCGTGTTTCTCTTCATTTCCATATCTGCTGTACTGATAACACTGACCTGTGTGTGTGTGTGTGTGTGTGTGTGTGCGCGCGTCTGCTCCTCTTCAGCTCAATTGTGTGTGTGTGTGTGTGTGTGTGTGTGTGTGTGTGTGTGTGTGTGTGTGTGTGCTCCTGAACTCATCTGGATGTGTGTGTGGGTGCGTGTGTGTGTGTGTATGCAAACTTTACGCACACATTCTGAAGACAGCAAAGACAGTTGCATTTTTTTTGTCTCCAGTTTCTGTTTAACAGAGAGCAGATTTTCTCAACACATTGCTGAACATAATAGTTTTATTCACTGATTTATTTGATCTTTGTCATGATGACAGTAGATAATGTGACGAGATATTTTTCAAGACACTAGTATTCAGCTTCAAGTGACAATTAAAGGCTTAACTAGGTTAATTAGGCAGGTAAGGGTTATTAGGCAAGTGATTGCAGTGGCGCCTGCAGGATTTGAATCAAAGGTACGCACATATCCAGCACCACCCCGCCCCATCATCCCTTAATCTTATTTTAATCTCAAAAACACTGATGCTTGCTGTCAAAGGCTGCAGTATTTAAGGGCATTTGTTATGACGTTGACAGGATCCAACTTATGTTTGCTTTTTAATATTTATATATTTATTTTCAAATCTAAAGTCCTGCTCACAATGTGAGATTTCAGCCACTATGTTTTCATCTGATACAAATTTGGGAAATCAAATTTGCTGGCAGCTAGCTCTCTGCAGCTCTCACATGATCTCCCACTGAAACTAAGCAGGGCTGCGCCCGGTCAGTACCTGGATGGGAGACCACATGGGAAAGCTAGGTTGCTGCCGGAAGTGGTGTTAGTGAGGCCAGCAGGGGGCGCCCAACTTGCGGTCTATGTGGGTCCTAATGCCCCAGTATAGTGACGGTGACACTATACTGCTCTGTGAGCGCCGTCTTTCGGATGAGACGTTAAACTGAGGTCCCGACTCTCTGCGGTCGTTAAAAATCCCAGGATGTCCTTCAAAAAGAGTAGGGGTTTAACCCCGGCATCCTGGCCAGATCTGCCCACTGGCCTCTGTCCATCATGGCCTCCTAACCCTCCCCATATTCCAATTGGCTTCATCACTGTCTCCTCTCCACCAATCAGCTGGTGTGTGGTGTGCGGTCTGGCGCAAAATGGCTGCCGTCGCGTCATCCAGGTGGATGCTACACACTGGTGGTGGATGAGGAGATTCCCCCCATTGTGTAAAACGCTTTGAGTGCCCAGAAAAGCGCTATATAAATGTAAGAAATTATTATTATTATTATTTAATCCTAATGCTGCGTTCACACCAAACGCGGAACGCGCATCAAGCGTGAGTGATTTACATGTTAAGTCAGTGCAAACGCGCGAATAGACATCCTGCGACGCGAACGACGCAAATGGCGCGGGGTGAATTGAGCGTTTTGCACGTTTGACGCGCTTAACGAGCGTTTCACGCGAATCTCTCGAGTTCGAAAATCTGAACTTCCGCAGACATTCGCGCCGCGTTAACGAATCAGAAGCTTGCTGCTGTGGGGGCGGGATTGTGACGTAGAACCTGTTGATGGTGTCCCGGGGGAAATCCTCCAGGTGACACCGACAACAAGTCATCAAACTCGGCTGGGCTCAGTCAGAAGCACCGCTGAAAGCCTCCGTTATCCAGGTTCAGTTTCTGGAGGAGTTTATGAGATTACAGAGCTGGATGCACCTCTGAAAGGATGTAGTGGACTCAGACACGACCCTAAACGTATCAACGCTATTTTTCAGTCTTCATAAAGCACATAAACACTGTTATTTTCTTCATAAAATCCATGTTAGCCGTTTAGCTATGAAGCTAGAGTCACCGGGCAGACAGAAGCCCTGCCCATCACGCGAATCCACGTCTGTTCTGAAGTGAATTTACCGGCGGGGTTACATAGGCCTATAGTTGTAATAATAGTTATACAATATAGTTAAAATTATATTTATACATGATCAAACTAGTGTGCAACTTAAGCCTTAAAATGGTTTGCAAAAAAAAAACTGCTTTTTTTCTAGCCGAAATAAAACAGACTTTCTCCAGGAGATAAAAAATGATAGGAAATGCTGTGAAAATTTCCTTGTTCTGGAAGTATTTGAAAAGAGCTAATAATTCATCCTCCACAGGAGCGTCTGCTGTTGTCCATCTTGCCCAAACACATCGCAGACGAAATGCTCCAGGACATGAAGAAGGAAGCCAGTCAGAAGGAGATGCAGCAGTTCAACACCATGTACATGTACCGGCACGAGAACGTCAGGTGACTTTCTATTATTGTCGATTATTTTATATAATGGGCGGCACGGTGGCTTAGTGGTTAGCACTGTGGCCTTACAGCAAGTAGGTCGCTAGTTCGAGTCCCAGCTTGGCATCTCTGTGGGGAGTTTGCATGTTCTCCCTGTGTTGGCGTGGGTTTCCTCCGGGTGCTCCGGTTTCCCCCACAGTCCAAACACATGCTATGTGTATGTGTGTGAATAGGAATGTATGGGTGTTTCTTAGTACTGGGTTGTGGCTGGAAGGGTATCCACTAAACAAGTTGGCGGTTCATTCCGCTGTGGCGACCCCTAATGAATAAAGGGACTTAGCCGAAAATAAAATTAATTAATCAATGAATAAATGAACGAATGAATGAATGAATGAAATTGGCCGTAGTGTATGAGTGTGTGTGTGTGTGTGTGTGTGTGTGTGTGTGTGTGTGTGAATGAGTGTGTATGGGTAAAATTAATGAATGAATGTTATAACACTGGCTGGTTTTGCTGTGTGTGTGTGTGTGTGTGTGTGTGTGTGTGTGTGTGTGTGTGTGTGTGTGTGTGTGTGTGTGTGTGTGTGTGTGTGTGTGTGTGTGAATGAGTGTGTATGGGTAAAATGAATGAATAAATGTTATAACACTGGCTGGTTTTGCTGTGTGTGTGTGTGTGTGTGTGTGTGTGTGTGTGTGTGTGTGTGTGTGTGTGTTGCAGTATTCTGTTCGCAGACATCGTGGGCTTCACTCAGCTGTCCTCGTCCTGCAGCGCGCAGGAACTGGTCAAACTCCTCAACGAACTGTTTGCGCGTTTCGACAAGCTCGCGGCGGTGAGTGACTTTATTCTGCAATTCAGTCATTCATATCCAGAGCAAGGATTAACATACAAGTCAAATAAAATCTGTGGGTCACGTGTGTCCTGAACTGTAGGTTGTGATCTATGCGAATCATTGATCAACCGTGATCGGTTTCACCCCTGCTGTATAATGTATTCAATATCAATGATTTACCTAAAATCTAGAGAAGATCTGAAAAGTGAATTCAATGGCAAGTGCAGTGAATCATTACATGCATAACACACAGTGCTTTTGCTTACACTTTACTTGAGGCTAGCTATTGACCATTTATATGAAGCTGATGATCGATATTATGCCTTCTTTCCTCATCAGAAATACCACCAGCTGAGGATCAAGATTCTGGGCGACTGCTATTACTGCATCTGTGGCCTTCCAGACTACCGAGAGGACCACGCCGCCTGCTCTATCATGATGGGTTTGGCCATGGTTGAGGCAATCTCGTAAGTCACGAGGATTCACGAGGATCACATTATGGCTTCCCTGCTTTAAAATCCAGCTTAAACCAGCCTTAGCTGGTTGACCAGCCTGGTTTTAGAGGGGTTTTGGCCACTTCCAGGCTGGTTTCCAGCCATTTCCAGCCTGGTCTTAGCTGGTTAGGCTGGGAGATGACCAGCTAAAACCAACTTGACCAGCCTAGCCAGGCTGGGAGTCCAGCCAAAAACAGCTATGTCCTGTTAAACCAGGCTGGTCAAGCTGGTTTTAGCTGGATTTAGCTGGTCATTTTTCAGCCTGACCAGCTAAGACCAGGCTGGAAATGGCTGGAAACCAGCCTGGAAGTGGCCAAAACCCCTCTATAACCTGGCTGGTCGACCACCTAAAACCAGCCAACCATCCTAGGCTGGTTTAAGCTGGACTTTTTAGCAGGTTTTTTATATAGGGAGATGAATACACTGCCTGGTTTGTTAGTTTGTTGGATCATTTTGCTTTCTCACTACCATCAATCCACTCCAGAATTTGTTTCAGTCGAGCTAAGACCACCTCATTCAGGCGATCTCAGACCAATTGTTTTGACGCCAATCTGAGCTCGATTGCTGGTTTCACATATGCCGAACGAACCACACTAACGCGCCAGGTTCTGAAACAAAAGTCAAGGTGTGAAAGCAACCTTACTCAATTGAAAAAATGAACTTTATGTAGTGCAAAGCAGACCTATTATGCAAAAATCACTTTATTAATGGGTTTAAACACAGTTGTGTGTGTGTATATATAACCAGCTTTTAATGGTAAAAGCTTATTAATTATTATTTTTTATAATGCGTTGATAAAAACAACACTTTGATTGACATTCTCCCTTTGTACGTGTCATCAGAGCGGGAAAGCCCCGCCCACTAGTGGCCATCTCTCCCTCTTAGCATAGGAGGTTGGTCCTATTTTTAATCTGCCACTATGCTGACACGCAGGCATTTGTAGCTCCACCCTCTTCTCAAAAGAGCCCAATCTCATTTGAATTTAAAGCGACAGTCACCAAAACGCCATCAAAGCCTAAAAGGGTTCGTTTCAGGGAGTTATCGAACATTATCAGTGGTGTATTTTGAGCTGAAACTTCACTAAGGACTTCAGAGCTTTAATTCACAACTTTAAAATGCAGTGATGTGGTTGCCAGGTATGTCCGGGAGAAGACGCAGACGGATGTGGACATGCGTGTCGGTGTTCACTCGGGGACGGTTTTGGGTGGTGTGCTCGGACAGAAGCGCTGGCAGTACGACGTCTGGTCCACTGATGTGACCGTAGCCAACAAGATGGAGGCCGGAGGAATACCAGGGTAAAGAAACCAAGATTTCCCTCATTTCTTACTGATTGAGTCAACACAGGCTCATTGTGAAAACGTACCCTCGTATACATTTTTGGAGAGTGCAAATTATGTACCCAGAGCTACATATGACTGCATTTCATCTCTAAAATAAATGCTACGGGGCGGTATGATGCCACCGACAGCTTCTGTTTTCTTTTCATGCTACCGGCTAACCACTTACCTTCGTATAGACGGCTTTTCCGTTTGCCCAATAGCTCACCACTGACGCAGAGAGGTGTTGATTACAGCAACAGGGTTCGATTCCGGTAAAGAACAGTTCCAGAAAGCGGGTAAAACAAAAACAAAAGGCAAAAAATAAAACAAACAAGTAAATAACAGGGTGAGAACGTGGTAAGATCTGAAAACATGGCAGAAATCAGGTGAGGGCTTGTCTTTTTCTGGATTGCTTTTTAAAATACTGAGGTTGCATTTAGGGAGGGGGGTAGGTGGGATGATCAGTTGGTCGGTCAGTCAGCCAACAGTGGCCTCTGGTGGATTCACGCAAGAACAGCAGGTGCAAATGGCACTCGCAAGAGAAATTTAAGATCTGAAAAAGCTACACAGCAGCCTCTGGTGCAGTCGCGAAAACAAAGACTGCAAAAAAACGTACCTCCTGGGACATATTTCGCGATCTCCAGACAAGTATATAGGGGTACATATCAATAATGAGCCTGGGTTGGATCAGCTTGTGGTGCTGCGTGATGTTGGTTTTTTGTTGTCTGCAATTTATTATAAAACATGGAACCAAATAACAGGAACATTCACCAGATGATTTCAACTGATGGTTGGTATATCCTGATAATGACATGCATATATAAATATATACAGTTGAAGTCAGAATTATTCACCCCCTTTTGATTTTTTTCTTTTTTAAATATTTCCCAAATGATGTTAAACAGAGCAAGGAAATTTTCACAGTATGTCTGATAATATTTTTTCATTTGGAGTCTTATTTGTTTTATTTTGGCTAGAATAAAAGCAGTTTTACATTTTTAAAGCCATTTTAAGGACAACATTAATAGCCCCTTTAAGCTAATTTCTTTTTCTGTAGTCGTTATACAATAACTTGTCTAATTATCCTAACCTGCCTATATAACCTAATTAACCTAGTTAAGCCTTTAAATGTCACTTTAAGCTGTATAGACGTGTCTTGAAGAATATCTAGTCAAATATTATTTACTGTCATCATGGCAAAGATCAAATAAATTTGTTATTAGAAATGAGTTATTAAAACTTTTATATTTAGAAATGTGCTGAAGAAATCTTCTCATCGCAAAAAATTAACGGGGCGGATTATTCAGGGGGGCTAATAATTCTGACTTCAACGGTATGTCATCATATTTTACCATCACTGGAAAAATGTCTTTCTTAGAGTTTTTTTTTTAATAAGTTTTTTTTAATAAGTTAATTTTAATTTTTTTTTTCTAAATATCTACAAATTCTTAATTCAGGAAGCTTTTTCTAGGCTAACAAAAAATATTGTCTTGTTTTCAAAAATAATGTGGCAAAATTAGGTGAGTTTTTTCTTGTTTATTTAAATAGTTTTGCTTGTAGCTTGTATTAAGGAAAAACATACTTGATTTTGGCATTTTATTTCTGTAAACAAGACTATATATATATATATATTATTATTATTTTTATTTTTTATTGCTTGTCTAGAAAATGCTTCTTGATTTAAGAATTTGTAGATATTTGAACTAGACACAAGACAGAAACTGTAAACAAAATAAAAAAAAAATCATTTTTGCTGTATACATTCACACACAAAAACAACATCTTATGGATTTATTACCTAATATTTTGGGATGCTGAAACATAATTTCCCAGCCATTTTTTGTGCATGTTTCTATTATGTGATCATGATTTATTTTCTCTTCGCCATCATGACAGCACTTAATATTTGACTAGATATTTTCAAGATATTAGTATTCAGCTTAAAGTGACATTTAAAGGCTTAACAAGGTTAAAGTTAGGCTAATTAGGCAAGTCATTATATAAAACCAGCTTGTTCTGTAGACAATCCAAAACAAATATTGCTTAAAGGGGCAAATAATAATGAGCTTAAATGCTTTAAAAAATAAAACTGCTTTCATTCTGGCTGAAATAAAACAAATAAGACTTTCTCAACATTTGGGAAATATTTGAAAAACATTTACAGGATGGCGAATAATTCTGACTTTATCTGAATCTGCGGTGTGTCCGACAGGCGAGTGCACATCTCCCAGAACACCCTGGAGTGTTTGCACGGGGAGTTTGACGTGGAGCCGGGGAACGGAGGTGACCGATGCGAGTACCTGAAGGAGCGCGGCATTGAAACCTACCTGGTGGTCCTTCCCAAGGGGCCAGTGGGCAAAAATGGCATCAACGGAGTAGTGAGTGTCCCATATCACCGCTCTCATCTCCCAATCTTGCGTTCTTTCTCATCAGTTATGTTTCCATGCATGTATTTAGGAATATCACATCGAACAAAATGATTTTAGATGTTTAAACATGTCTTGTGGCTATATATGTGTTAATATAATCACCCTCTAATGATTTAAAGGAATTATTATATATTAAAATAATATCTCTTGATAAAAGTAAACACATTGATTGACATTCTCCCTTTGTCAGAGGGAGAAAACCCCGCCCACTAGTGGCCACGTCTCCTTCATTAGCATAAACAGCCCTGAGTGAGAAGCAGCCGTCTGTTATTAGAGTTTGACCTGCTGAAGATAATGTCAGGATTATCAATGTGGAGTTTTAGATGAAGCACACTGTTTTGAATCTGCCACTATGCTGACACACAGGCATTTGTAGCTCCGCCCTCTTCTGAAAAGAGCACAACCTCATTTGAATTTAAAGCGGCAGTCACCAGAATGGCGCAATTAGGATCAAAGTCAAAAAGGGACAGATTCAGAGAGTTATAAGGCATTATTTGTGCTGTATTTTAAGCTGAAATTTATTTTCCATCTTGTATAAAGGCGCATAATAGGTGCCCTTTAATTTGCCAACATTTTGAAAATGGCATCTTCGAATGGAAACATAGCTAGTGTCGTGTTTTTCTCCAGAAGCTTTCGGTGACGTCGTCTAATGGTAATTCTCCATTGCTGATCAACACTACGGAGTGCAATGGAAGTGTCCACACGGCCTGCACCACGCCGGAGGATCCAGAAGAGCTCGACACACGGGTAAACTGATTCTTTACGCTATATTTCATTTACTTTCATTTCAGTTACTGTTTTACGGTGTGTGTGTGTGCATGTGATTGAGTGTTTTCCGGTACTGTGTTGCGGCTGGAAGGGCTTCC